>NC_057808.1:78023386-78026107 GCF_018294505.1 Triticum aestivum | reverse complement strand
CCGCTGGGACCCACCAGCTACACCTTCGCACGCAAGGAAGTGCGTCTGGGCAAAAAAAACGATTCGCCCCCTGACTGCTAGGACCCAGCAGCTACACCTTCGCACGCAAGGAAGTGCGTCCGGGCAAAAAAAAAAGATTCGCCCCCCTGACTGCTGGGACCCACCAGCTACATCTTTGCAGGCAAGGAAGTGCCTGACAGTCGGGACCCACCTGGTCGAAGCGTACGTAGCGTTGTCATTCTGGTCGCGAACATGTACGTACATACTGGTTGATGTAGAGGCGCGCACGTGTCGCAGTAGAGGCGCGCACGTAGCATGTACACATACGTACAGCGGCCAGGGTGCAAGAAAGAAAATACGGCCACGTATGTGTACATACGGGCAGGGTCTCGAACGCCTACTCGCGCATACGTACGGCCAGGGCTCGTGTACATGGCTGGGTCGGAAAGGAGAAACATCGTCGTCGTCGTGTTCATGGG
This sequence comes from Triticum aestivum, assembly GCF_018294505.1. Taxonomy (NCBI): domain Eukaryota; kingdom Viridiplantae; phylum Streptophyta; class Magnoliopsida; order Poales; family Poaceae; genus Triticum; species Triticum aestivum. Next base: position 78,025,628 of record NC_057808.1, on the reverse strand, counting down.
GAGGCAACGGAATGCGTCGTGTCCATGGTGAGGCAACGGAATGCGTCGTGTTCATGGGGAGGCAACGGAATGCGTCGTGTTCATTGGGAGGCAACGGAATGCGTCGTGTTCATCGGGAGGCAACGGAACGCGTGGGAGCCAACCGGCTGGGTCGGAACGGAATGCGTGGTCGTGTTCATCGGGAGGGCTTGGACGGAACAGGCGATGGAAACGAGGCCTGGCGTACCGCAGAACGGAGGAAACAGACCTCCTATGGTCGAAACGGGGGTCCTGTTGATCGGGAGGGGTGTGGCGTACCGCAAAACGGAGGAAACGAACCTCCTACGGTCGAAACGGGGGTCCTGTTGATCGGGAGGGGTGTGGCGTACCTCAAAACGGACGAAACGGACCTGCTACGGTCGAAACGGGGTCCTGTTCATCGGGAGGGCTGTGGCGTACCGCAAAACGGGACTCCACGGGATACTGTTCATCTCCACCGTCGACCTCCTCCAGCCTCCACGGGCTACTGTTGACCTCCTCTAGCCTCCACGGCCTCCTGTCCATCTAGCCTCCACGCGCGCTACTCCACCGGCTACTGTTCAACCACCCCTCCACCGTCTACTGTTCATCCAGCCCTCCACACCACGGGGTCCTGTTCAACCACCCCTCCACGGGCACCCCTCCACCGTCTACTGTTCATCCAGCCCTCCACCACACCACGGGGTCCTGTTCATCCAGAGGCAACGCCACCGCTCACTATTCATCCACCCCCCCGGCAACGCCCACTGTTCATCCAATCGATCGGCTTCAGTTAGCAGCAGTAGCGAATGAATCGGTCGACCCGGTTCACTTAACAGCTATCGATCGATCGCTCGGGTTCAGTAACGCGTAGCCTGCAGTGCAATCGCTCGGGTTCAGTTAGAGCCCAACGCCTCGCTCGGGTCCAGTTAGAGCCAACGCCTCGCACACACGCACGTACGTGTATGAGAGAAACGCGCATCGCTCGGCCCCCGACCTCCCACCGTAACCGGGAACTCCCCGAAATTTTCCTCCCCCTCGCTTCTACCACGGTTTTTTCCGTCATGGACGGCCCAAAGAATGTCATGCAGCTGTGTCTCCAGCCCGCCCAGGACGAAAAGCCCATTTTCTGTCATGATTTTTTGTCATAGAAGTAGGAGCCCACCACATCTATGATGATACCGGGTTTTGTCACAATTATCGTCATAGAAGTGTCATATGTATGACAGAAATTTTTTTCGTTCGGCCCAAAATGTCACGGATGTGTCTTTTTTTGTAGTGTTAATGCCCGAAAATCGTCTTAGTTTTCTTGCCTAATATCTGTCTCTCTCACAGCTACATGCAATTATCGAAAGTATCTCAAGGATTGGACATAAGGATCATGTCAATTATGGGAAGTATCATTCTTTGGACTGGAGAATCACGGTAATTATGTAAAGTACCATCGAGTGTCGGGGGAAGAATCACTAGAATATGTAACACACATGCAATTAACTAGTGCTTGTTAATGTGGTGTGTAATATGCTTGTTCAAATCGGTATGCTCCTCATTGTTGTTGTGCCTATGACTAGTAACCTCACCACTTGAAGAATAGATTACCCCATCGCATGTATGCACATAACAAAACATCATCACGTTGCATCATCACGTGAGCGAAGACTTGTAACCAAACGCCATGCTTCTGTTTCAACTCAGCGGGGCTGGGGGGATGCATGTAATCAAACTTAGTGTAGAACATGATTTATTGCTTGCATTTTGCGTAGCTAGACTGAATTATGTCACATAACACAAATGCAGGGGCCTAAAATTCATGCAGGGACCAAACACATCCTATGTGTACGGTGCGAGACGTATGTTCTTCGCCGTCCACACGGCCGTGCAGGGTGCATTGACCAATCAGAGTATTATGTGCGGCCGTGTGCATCTACACACGGTATATTATCGTGTGTGTGTGTCCCACACTTGTAGCCTCTCATCTCGGTCGATGCATCACCCAGTGGTAATGTTTATGGCTGACCTGTAACTCGGAGTACTTTCTTTCAAGCAACCAGTGGAAGGATTGTTAATTTCAGAAGGCACTAAGCAAGAGAATAATTTAGTTCTCACGGACTTATAATCTAAGGAAGAAGAAAGGCAATTTTATATTTTACTAGTTGTTCTGTGTTCAGTTGTCTTTCTATTATACTGTTTTCGCTATTATTTCCCTTGATGAACATTAGATCTAAGATGCCTTTTTTTTATTGGG
>NC_057808.1:78021673-78023182 GCF_018294505.1 Triticum aestivum | reverse complement strand
CAATAAGCCAAGACAATATCAGTTTGCACATGGTGTGTTGGATTCATTGATGATTTCAGTTCATTTTCCACCTACGCCTTTTATTTCATACTGTATATATATTTGCGGAAGCATCACTAGTTACCACATTCTTGTGTCATCGACTACTCTTCCTCTACCACGTTGTCCTACGATGCTCAGCTGCAGCCCTAGATAGGATAAAGACGATCTCTCTCCATGGCTTATCAAATTCATGTGTTACGTACCTATAGCTAGACATGAGAGGGGTCGGGAGTATATTTTTGTGTGCACGAACTAGTAATGGCACAAGCACAACCTGAGTGAGTCGGAAGTTCCGGTACCATAGCTGAGGCAGTGGTTCATGTAGGGGGGTATATTATTTTTTCAAGAAGAGGGAAGAGGATAGCATGTCTTTTCTATTAAGGATAGGAGAGAAACGGTCACAACGTACAAGCTATGCTCTCACAAGTGACGTATCTTCTTCGTTGTGCACACCGTCTTGCAGGGTGCAATGACCAATCAGAGTATTGTGTGCAGCCGTGTGCATGTATGCATGGCATGTTATCGTGTGTGTGTCCCACATTTGTAGCATCTCATCCTGGTCGATGCATCACCCAGTGGTAATGTTTAAGGCTGATCCGTAACTCAGAGTACTTTCTTTCAAGCAACTAGTATAAGGATTGTTAATTTCAGAAGGCAATAAGCAAGAGAATAATTGAGTTCCCACGGACCTTTGTAATCTGAGGAAGAAGAAGGGCAATTTTATTTTTTACTAGTTGTTCTATGTTCAGTTGTCTTTCTATTCTATTGTTTCCGCTATTATTTTCCTTGGTGAATATAAGATCGAAAATAGTTTCATGCCACCGGGGATAGATGCCACCCACGTAGTCAGTGTACGATCGAGGAGCTTCGAGATTGTGCTGGCAGGTTAAGCTAGTGGTTTGATGAAAGATATACAAGAAATGAGCAGTAATCACAGGTAGGTGTCAGTAATTTTTGCACTAGCATCGCAAATAAACAGTGCCAAGTAGTCTGACATAAAAGTTGTACGTACAATATTGGCTTTTATCTGAAAATGCATGCACACAGGATTTATCTGTATACAGATCACGAGTATGATATAAGATTTTGCGCATACAGTTCACATTTTGCTGGCAGTACTGAAGGATCCATTTTACACAATGAAGCATATATACAACAAAAAAGTAGACAAGACGAAAGCTAAATGTAATGTACATGTCTAGAAATGCTAAATTGTCCGTATGTGATCAGCGCGCACAAGCACTATTGTCTTACCAATGCTTGTTTTCTCGATTATTCAGCTACTAAGACCTTCTGTCCAGTGCTCAGTACAAACAAACATATATGGTCAAAACACTCTGACAACTGAAAAGACATATGTCCATCAATGTCTGCTCACTGACGTGTCCATGAAATACAATATGCTAGCCTTTCGTCGGCCTCGATTCTTTCGATCTGACAACACTAGTATCATGTTCCACTATTCAT
>NC_057808.1:78007042-78021337 GCF_018294505.1 Triticum aestivum | reverse complement strand
TCCACATATAAGATCTAAGATACTTTTTTTAATAAAAAACATACACCCGACTTTATAAATAAAGCCACCAAACAGAGTATCACAACCAACATCCAAGCCAACACTATAGCAGAGCAGCAAATAGAAAGGTTCCCATACATGGCTAACGAGCCAGTCATGGCACACAGGCCAGCCCTCAAAAGACAAGATAAAAGGAAGCTGAATTAAGGCACCGTCCGATTCCGTTGCGCCAAGGAGGAAGCCATGGACCGAATCTTGGATGCCATAGCGTTGAAAGCCTCGTGGCCCGCTTCCTTAATCAATAATCTCACTGCTGCAGAAATACACCAGTTTAAAATAAGCAACTCACAGGATTAGCCGGGAAGATATGTTCGATGGTAAATTTGTTTCTAGACTTCTAGTGGTCCACAACGACTAACAGATCGCTGCAAACCCAACCCAGAAGATCCTTTAGACGCCCTAGATAAGCCGCTGGACAGTCTCCCCTACGCCTTTTATTTCAAATTGTATATATATATGTATATTTGTGGAAGCATCCCTAGTTACCACATTCTTCTGCCATCGACTACTCTTCCTCTACCACTTTGTCCTACGGTGCTCAGCTGCAGCCCTATATAGGACAAAGACGATCTCTCTCCATGGCTTGTCAAATTGGCAGAAATCACATATTTGACCTGAGGGCGAAATCAAATCACAAACTGACCTGCTTTCGAAAAAAATTCACTCGGCTGACCCTTTTGTGTGGCGCCCGACAGCTAGGCGCCGCACACTACTATGCAGCGCCTCTGCCTTAGGCGTCGCACCTCCTGCCAGTGTGGCAGCCCTGGTCCAGTTGCGGCCCCACAGACAGCACTGCAGTGCCTAAGGCTTAGGCGCCACACTGTGTAAAGTGCAGCGCCTATCGCTTGGGCGCTGCACAGTCTGTGTTCCACTTAGGCTGGCCCCACCCTCTCTCCCCTCCCACCCCCACCCCACACACCCCCACCCCAGCCAACCCTTAGACTTGCGCCCGTCCTCTCTTCCCCCCTCTCCCCCCCTCTCAAATCCTTCTCAAATCTTGCAAATCCAGAGTATTTGACCGTGGATTTCGAAGCCAACCCCTCCCTTAAGGTAATCTCCCCCGATCCCCTCGTTTTCATCCATAGGAATTGTCACATTTGCTCAAATTTTGGTACTTTGGGGAAACCCTAGCTTTGGCTTGGATTTGCAAATTTGTGTTGAATGATGTTATGTTTCTTTGCTAATTTGGTATGGTTAGGCTTTCATAGTATGCTAGGGTTAGGGTTATGTGTGTTTGATGTTGGTGTTAGGGTTATCCTATGGTTAGGATTGTGGTTATTGTTAAGTGGGGGTTATGGTTATTAATTCATATATATGTTATGGCATATGTATTTTGTGCAAATATTTTTGTTAAGTACTTACTTGATATATGTGTGTTTTTGATTATTGTAGGGATGGGGAGAACATGTGTTTATGTTCATCATGTGGATAAAGAGGCCTTTTTGAAAGGCAATGTTGATCCGGACCCGGATGAGCTTGACATGGTGTTTGAGAGTAGTCCTAACTATGCGGAGCTCTTGGACCAAGTGAGGAAGGATTTGAATTGGATGGACCCAAGTGACGTTGTTGAGTTCGAGGGAAGGCATAATGTTGGTTTTGGAATGCACATCCGTTGGAAAGACAATGCGTGTGAACTCCGAGCAACGTTGGGTTGCACACAAGGAGACTGTTGCCGAATCTCTAGACAAGGCTCTTGAGTTATTTGCCTCCAAGAAGGTTGAGTCTACTTTGAATTTGGACTTGAACTGGAACCCCTCCCCGTTGGTTGCTAGCACTCCCCCACCCATTAACCAAGATCAAATGAGTGAACCTCATTTCATGCAACAAGATTGGCCAACATTGAGCCCGACTCCAAACAACCAAAATGAAGCTTTTGAAGAGGAGAATGATGAGTACGAGGAGGATGACAACGAAGTTGATCTCCATGACAACAATGTGGGTGATCTCGACCAATATCATGTGCAAGAGACAATGGACCAATCCATCCCTTTTTCCCATGCATATGCATCGGACTCGGATGACAATGGTCCCGATGAGGAAGTTGATGAGGAGGGGTTCACGCCGAAGGAGGCCCAAGCATTCAAGAAGGTATTCGGGAAGGATCACAAGACACCATTGTTCAAGGATCTTAGTCTCGCGGATGAAGCCGTTGTGGATGGTGGCAAATGCATATCTCTTGGAGCTAGGCCAAGTTCTCACCGTGATTTGGAAGACGGCAAGAACGGGATATATCCTGGTTGTGAGTTTGAATCCTTCTTGGAATTGAAGATGTGGCTTGACAACTACTCGGTTACACATTATCGTCCACATAAAGTGGCCAACTCGGACGTCAATGTGCGTTACACGGTCAAATGTGAAGTGCCAAGATGTCCATGGATTGTGCGTGCGAGGCCATGGAAAGGAGGTCCCACTTGGCGCATAGTGAGTTGTCTACCAACTCACATGTGCCGGCACAAGAATGCGGATGGCGAGCTTGTGTACCAACAACACAGACGACTCACGTCCGAGTTCATTTCTTACAGGTTATCCAACCAAATATCCACACTTCCAATAATGAGCATCAAGAGTGTCATTGACCTTGTGAAAGCCATATTTCATTACAAGGTGAAGTACGGCAAGGCATGGAAGGCGAAGCAAGCCGCATTCAAGATGTTGTATGGCAATTGGGAGGAAGCATACAACCGACTCCCTAGGTTGTTGTTAGCTATGGCCGCCACAAACCCAGGCATGGTTCACGTGGTTGAGCCTCATGGGCACCAAACATTGATTCATAATGGGAGAACCATCCGAGTATTTGGCCGTGCATTTTGGGCCTTTGAGCAATGCGTGAGGGCTTTTGAGCATTGTCGGCCCGTCATCGCCATTGATGGCACGTTCTTGACCGGACAATACAAGGGCACTTTATTGGTTGCAATAGCAAGTGATGCCAATAACCGGGTGTTGCCTTTGGCTTTCGCTTTGGTTGAGGTGGAGAACAATGATAACTGGGAGTGGTTCTTGCGTCAATTGAGAACAAGGGTATTACCACCTGAAAGGGAAATTTGTGTCATATCGGATCGCCATCCAGGAATTCTAAACGCGGTGGTGGTTGACATTCCCGGACATACAAAGTTGCAACATCGATGGTGCATGAGGCACTTTTGTGCAAACTTCTATAGGGCATGTGGTATCAAGGAGTTGGCCGGTGATCTTCAAGATTGTCGTCTCGCTTTCACCAACAAGCGGTTTGCCACATTGTTCAATGCATTGCTCAGACACAAGAAACTTGACCCCGGTGGTCTTAAATTTCTCAATAAGAACATTTTCGAAAGGAATATGTGGGCACGTGCTTTCGATGAAGATGACCGGAGGTACGGTCAAATGACAAGCAATATGGCAGAATGCTTCAATAAGGTGCTCAAGGGTGTACGTGCATTACCCGTGACGGCAATAGTTCAATACACATTTGACAAGATGAATGGATACTTTTTAAAGTACTCAATGGAGACGGATAAGCAGATTGCTGGTGAGAACAAGGATAAGCACAAGTACTATTTCCCACCAAAGGTTGAAGAATGGTTGGACTTTCAATCACGAAAGGCAGACTCCCAAGAAGCTGTACTATATGACGACAACGAGTGGAAGTATGAAGTGAAAGAGCCTGGAGGAACCACAAACGATGGCCACCAACACGGAGGCCGCGCTTTCAAGGTCTCCCTAACACGGTGTGATTGCATCTGCATGAGGGCATCGTTGCTTCATCTCCCATGCTCGCACTTGTTAAATGCATCCCGTGTTAGGAATGTGGACGTCAATCACCCTCTTACCGTGAGGGAGTCTGAGTTCTCAATCATGAAGGTAAAGAATACATGGGCTCCCCGGTTTCAGCCATACTTGGACCAATCACAATGGCCGGAGTATCATGGAGTTCAACTATGGCCGGACCCGGAATTGAAGGTCGTTAGACGGGGAAGACGTAAGACAAAGCGTCTTAGAGGTGACATGGACGGATGGGGCCGTGGTGGCGGTGGAGAATACGGCACCGGCCAATTCCAAGAGCCTCGTGAGCAAACCCGTTGTGGGGACTGCAGTCATCGGGGACACAACACAAGAACTTGTCCCAAACCAAGAAAAAGATCATAGAAAAATGATGCAAGCACAAGCCAAGCAAATGATAGCCAACCAAGTCAACCAAGGAGTAGCCAACCAAGTCAAACAAGCCAACGAGGAACTAGGCAACAAAGAGGGAGTCAACTAGGTCTTAGAAGAGGCCGTTGTGGTGGTAGAGGCCGTGGTGGTGGTAGAGGCCGTGGTGATGGCCTAGGCAGTGGTGATGGCCTAGGCCGTGGGGATGGTCTTGGCCGTGGTGAAGGCCTAGGCCATGGTGATGGTCTTGGCCGTGGTGAGGGTCTTGGCCGTGGTGGTGGGAGAGGCCGTGGGGACATGTGTAATACGGCCAACGGGAAAGTAAAGAAGGAACACTTTACCACATAGTTAATCACCGGAACAGCAGGGACTCAAAGTTCACGGGTTCTTCAAGAATATCCTCATTATATGCCGGCGGGCATATCTCAACTCAAGTATTTTCAAGAAGCCATCGTATGTAGTTATCAAAAGCAAGTGGGTTATGCTCACGAAGCTGGGCGCGTGCACTGCTACGAGCTTGCTCCACGCAAAGCTGGAAGCGGGTAACATACGAAGCATGATGCTTGTCCCAGTCCTTTATCTTCCGCTGCCTTCTCTTGTCCAACCTGCATGGTACAATACCAAACATTAGCAAAATCAAGAAGGACTGATGATGCTTAGTCAATACGCTCTCTTACCTATGAAGTGATTTGTCCGTATCCACCCATTCCGGCGGGTGAGGCTGGAACAGACCAAACTGACGAAGCACGCGATGTGGCAAATGAAACTCAACAGCCCAGTTGCATATCAGTGGGCACCGCATAAGCTAGAGATCCCTATCCCGCAAGCACATCGGGTTGATGATAAACTCTGGGGTGTACCCAAGTCTGTCATCGGCGCCATATGGCTGCCATTCCACCTATGAAATAGGGCAACAATGCAAAATTGGTGACTTTTTTCGGGCAAACATGAGAAATGACTGAAGTAATGACCTCGTTACCTGCTCAGGCATAATCGTGTCCAACTCGGCAACGTACTTCTGGTACATGAGATTAACATCGTTCGTCATCTCGGAAACCACATCCCACTTGTAAGCCCAAGTGGGGCGCCGTAATTCGTCATCTTCATCTTCATACCAAGGATTAAACCTGACGCTCTTCGGGCGTCCAACAGGCAGACGCTCCCAGCTCCATACAGAAAGTAGAAGCATATTACCACCAATGCCTGCACTATCTGTGATCCTGCAACACGCATCGTCCAGCTGCATATGAAAGAAAAACAATGTTAACTTGACAGCAAGCTTGCATTGCTAATGAAGAAATGAGTTGATCACAAAACAGACCAACTACCTGTCGGTACAAGTAGGCAAGAGTCCCTGAACCCTAGCTCCATTTGCTATCGAAGATGGTCAACGCCTTCAGCTACATCCATGGAGCGTTCTTGCCAGTGGAGTCAGGAAACAATGTCCTCGACACAACATACCACATGTAGACACGAGCATGTGTCTGGATCACATCATCAGTGGCATCCGGAGGGCACGTCGCAAAGTGAGTTTGAATCCATGTGAAAGCAGCTCCGGCTGCTTTCCTTTCCCTCTTCTTCTTCTCTTCTCCCTCCGCTACATCAGCCTCAGCCTCAGTAGGAGCCATACCGATAAGAGCAATCATCTGCTCGCGCCACCCATCAGAATCGGTGCTCATACAGAGAGGCATCCCGTCGATAGCAAGACCGGTGATCAATGAGACATCCTCGAGCGTCATGGTCATCTCCCCAGTCCGAAGATGAAAACTATGCGTCTTTGGCCTCCACCGATCAGCAAGAGCGGACACCAGTGGAGCGTTCAGATTCGGCGTGGACCGGCTGACCAACTGAATCCACGGGAGTAGTCCTGCCTGCTTGATGTACGGTGTGTACCGCTCATCGTAAGGCATGGCAGGACCAGAGACCCGGTGATACCGAATCTTCAAAGGTTCAAGCTTCTGCAAAAAACAAGTAATGACAAATCTTAGGGCATGTAAATTTCAACTTAAGGCAAATTTGCAAAATATTTAGATTACTCGTTATTACCATCTCCTTCTCGCGCATCATGTAGGCCCGGTGTTTTGTGTCGTAGACATCGTCGAGAAGCCAAACCATCCTTACAATTTCAAACAATAAACATATATGAGTTCATCTCAAATATCGGTAAACACTCAACATTTCATATGTCTTCATCTAAACATCTCATATGTATTCATCTACAAGAATCTCAACATCTCCTTCTCACACAATGAATAAATGATTGTAAATTATCATATATATCTAGTATGTCATATGTGTTCAAGTAAATCAACATCTCATATTTCAAATAAACTCAACATTTCATATATATCTAAAAAACTCAACATCTCACATATAGCTACAAAACTCAACGTCTCATAATTATCTACAAAACTAGGCATCTCATATATATCTAAAAAAATTACAATCTAGGTTTCACTAACAAGAATCATATAGTGTGGGGGGGGGATCAAAGGTTCCACCTAATCTTGGGCAAACAAAGATCCAAACCAAGCAAATCAAAGGTTCCACCTAATCTTGGGCAAATCCCTAAAATTGCAACGCATTTACGGAGGAAAAGAAAGGGAACAGAGGAGTTTACCTAGTAGGAGGGATTGGAGATCGAATCCGGGCCTCAAAACTTCAGATTTGAGAGGGGTGTGGGGGGATCCGAAGGGGGCGCCGTCGCCGCCGCTCTCTGTAAACAGAGCAACTTCCTCAGAGGGGGAAGAACTGCTGGGAGGGGCTGGCCCGATGCGGCTTAAGTCAATGTGCAGCGCCCAAGCGATAGGCGCTGCACTTTACACAGTGTGGTGCCTAAGCCTTTGGCGCTGCAGTGCTGTCTGTGGGGCCGCAACTGGACCAGGGCTGCCACGCTGGCAGGAGGTGGCGACGCCTAAGGCAGAGGCGCTGCATGGTAGTGTGCGGCGCCTAGCTGTCGGGCGCCACACGAAAGGGTCAGCCGAGTGAATTTTTTCGAAAGCAGGTCAGTTTGTGATTTGATTTCGCCCTCAGGTCAAATATGTGATTTCTGCCTGTCAAACTTATATTTAAAGTACCTATAGCTAGGCATGAGAGGAGTCGGGAGTACATTTTTGTGGCTAATTTTTTTAAAATAATACATTTTTTAATTAAATTACACAAATATTACGCCGAAAAAATATTTTTCACAAATAATACACCGTCGGCCCACAGCAGGCCGATCGGCTTGCTGCTGGCCGACTGCTGGCCAGCCTGGCACGCGTCGGCCTCGGATTGGGCTGGCCACGCCGCGAGGGGGAGGGAGGGAGCTGTCGGCGCGGGCGTGCCCCTGTCGGCCTACCGCGGGCCGATCGGCCAGCTCCTGGCCGACAGGGTGCGGCCCCACTTCGCGCGCGGCTGGCCGGCTGCTCCCTGCGGCCTTATCCTCCCCTTCCTCCCATTTCTTCTGTTCTTCTTCTGTTCTTACCTTCTCCTTTCTCTACACAAAAATGCCACCAATTTATACACCTAAATGAGCAAGTTTTTCGCGATTTTGGCACCGTGAATGGATTCAACTCAGTTAGGGCAGCCAAAAGAGGTCTCGATCTACTGATGGGGTAGCTCGTGGTGGTCGTGGTGGGCATTTTGGTGGAGGTGGTGGTGGTGAAGTTGGGGCAGTGTGGTGGTGGTGAAGTTGGGGCAGTGTGGTGGAGGTGAAGCTGTCGTTCGTCGTTCTTCGTTGGAGGCGGAGCACCGGCAGTTTGGTGGCCGCCGTTCGTCGTTCTTCGTTCGCACGCACGCTTCAAGGGTATATTTCAGCAAACATTTTATTTTTCGTAGGTGCTCCGATAGTATTTGTTAATATGTTTCGATGTGAAATAAATTAGGTGTGCGATTATTGTTATTTGCCCCGGTAGTATACGTAAATATATTTAGATGTCAACTAATTAGTTGTGTAAAAATGTGTAGTTGCTCCGGTAATATTCCGTACTATATGTGGATGTCAAGTATTTAGGAGTGTCAATATTTGTAGTAGTTCCGAAAAAAGGTCCGTAATATATGCAGTCCAGTCAAATATATTAATCTGTCAATATTTGTAGTTGCTACGGCAAATATTCGTAATATACTTGTAGGTGTGTGAATTGTATTAGTTGCTCCGTTAATATTCTGTAATATATAGCTAGGTAATATATAGACATGTCTAATATTTGTTAGTGGGGATATTAAGTTGTTGCTTAATACTTGTATTTCGTTGTTGAAAAAAAAATAGGTGAGTCGAGATGTCCGATGTAGTGAAGTTCAGATTTTACTACGGTCCTGGTACTGTCCAAACAACTGAGATGGGAGTAGATCTGAGTGAATTTACTCACATAGAGGTGCCAATGAGCGCACCACAAACATGGTCAGTCAGTCAGTTGAAAGAATGGATTGCGGCAAGTTTAGGTCTTGATACTGAAACACACACCGTCGGTGTTCATGCATTGTGGACACGGTCAAGTTCAATAATTTACTTTTATTTGAGGCCAATAGAGGGAGACTCCAATTGGGTGCGGTGGTTACAAGGTTGTGAACGAAGGGGATGCAATCCTGTTGCTTTAGTGCTTCCCGTCTTGAAGGAGGTCACTGCACATGAAGGCGAGGGTGGCTACGAAGGACAGAGCAGTCAGGTAGAAGGAGGAAATGCTTATGGTTACGAACAAGGACAGAGCAGTCAGGTAGAAGGAGGAAATGCTTATGGTTATGAACCAGGGCAGAGTAGTCAGGTAGAAGGAGGAAATGCCGATGGTGATTACAATGGCGAGGTGGACGCTGACGAGGTAGATGGGCACATGCAGAACCAGATGGTAGAAGAAGACACCGATGTTGAAAGGGGTCATGCCGATGATTCTGACGAGTCAGATGAAGAAGAAAATGCAGAGGAGGTCCCGAATCCTGCATGGTGGAATCATGACTTCTCATCTGCAATGACCGTGAATGATGGACATGATTCAGCCTGGCAATATCACCAGAACAATATTGCGACGGGTGCTATGTATCCGAACAAGCAAGCCCTGAAGGATGCAATAATTAATTGGGCAATGTCCACGCAAAGGGTTTTCACAGCTTAGGTGTCCAGTCAGAAATTCCTGACAATGGTATGCAAGAACGCAGATTGTCCCGCCAGGGTGCACGGCTTTCTCCCTAAGTATGGCACAAGTTGGGTGATAAGTGACTTAGTTAATCACACTTGTCTTATTCCCTGCATCCCTCAAGATCATGCCAACCTTTCATCCACGCTTATTGCTCGATTGTTTTACGATGAGATAGTGCAGGGCAAAGCTATGGAAGTGAAGGCAGTCCAGACAAAAGTCTTTGCCAGGTTCAAGTACAGAATTTCTTATGGCAAGGCTTGGAGGGCTAAGCATGCGGCGCTTGAGAGGAGATTTGGTTCTTATTTTGATGCATATGACTCTGTTGTCCACCTCCTCCACACCCTGCAGCAGCGAAATCCAGGCACCTATATCGATATCCAAGACATGTTCATGCCAGAGTTCCCAACTGTGAGGGTGTTGCATCGTCTCTTCTTCTCTTTCGGTGTATGCATCGAAGCTTTCAAGCATTGCCGACCGGTGATATGTGTTGACGGTACTTTTCTCACAGGCAAGTACAAGGGTCAGATCCTGACAGCCATAGGTCAAGACGGCCAAAATCAAGTCGTCCCACTGGCATTTGCTTTTGTGGAGAGTGAGAACATTGAAAGTTGGACATGGTTCTTCAGGCAGTTGAAAATATCAGTTGTGAAGGAGAAGCCCAATGTGTGCATCCTTCATGACAGGCATGTAGGTATACTCAGTGCGATAAGGACACTGACAAACCCAGGCCCTGAGGAACAAGTTCCATGGCAGGACTTGCAGAGCCGTTGGTGCATGCGCCATCTGGGGGCTAATTTCTTCTCGCAGTTTAGAAATAAGAACCTGATGAATCTGTTCAAAAAACTCTGCAAGCAGAACCAGTTATGGAAGTACAATTTGATACGCGATAGACTTAATGTGTGCACGCAGAGACACGTGAGGGACAGGAAAGCTGCAAGAGATGCAGCGGTGAGGGCACATGTTGAAGCAGTAGCTGCACAGTTGGCAACAGGAACAGCGGCCGTGGAGGAGGAGCCTGTTGGGCTATGTGACCTGCCAGGCTTTGACCCACCTGGTACTAGGAGAAGGCTCGGGAGGTCGATTAAAACCTTCGAGTAGTGGATAGAGCATGAGCCTCTGGAGAGGTGGTCTTTGCTAAATGACACACATGGAGCAAGGTACGGTGTCATGACAACGAACCTCGCGGAAACATACAACTTTGTCCTCAGAGGAAACCGGGCATTGCCACTTACAGCCATCGTTGAGGGTATTTTCTATGGCACCGTCAAGTATTTCAGAGATAGACGTCAAAAAGCAGAGCAACATATCTTGAACAACCCAAATACACGGTACTGTGAAAGAGTCACGAAGTACATGGACAACAAGATGCAAAAAGCCAGGTCACACACTGTAGTCGCCATCGGTAATCAAGAAAGAAGGTTTGAGGTCCGCTTAGCCAACAACAAATTCGGATGTGCAAATGAGTTGAGGACGCATGAGGTGAAAATTGGCAATGAAGCCTGGCCAACGTGTGAGTGCACATGCAATAAACCGAAATTGCTTCACCTACCTTGCTCACATGTACTTGCTGCTTGCGGGCAGCTTGGAATGGACGCAATATCGTTTGTGTCTCCATTTTTTCTGAAAGAGTCTGTCCTCAATACCTGGACAGGTGAGCTGATGGGTTTTCGATCAATGGGTAATTTCAACAGCGTCAACCCCGCCGAAAGGCGTTACATTCCAAACCCAGAGCATATGTGTACAAGTAGAGGCAGACGGCAGTGTCAGCGCATCCGGAATGATATGGATGAATCTGAAGCAGGAGGTCCGACTAGGCAATGCATTCTATGCAATGAATTTGGCCATAGGGACACTAATTGTCCCACTTTCGTCACTGGGCGTGGACGAGGCAACCGGGGAAGAAGAGGAGGTAGAGGCAGTAGAGGAGTAAGGGCGAGAGGAAGAAGCTAAGCTATCAGTAGTATGTTCTGAATTTGTATTAAGTGTGGTGTGGCACTATGTTCTGAATTTGTATTAAGTGTGCCACTATGTTCTGAATTTGTATTAAGTGTGGCACTATGTTCTGAATTTCTATTAAGTGTGGCACTATGATCTGAATTTTTATTATGTGTGGCACTATGTTCTGAATTTGTAATAAGTGTGACACTATGTTCTGAATTTTTATTAAGTGTGACACTATGTTCTGAATTTGTATGCATGCGGCGCTTGAGAGGAGATTTGTATTAAGTGTGGCACTATGTTCTGAATTTTGTATGTGCAGGAATGTCGGGATTGTGGTTGCTGAATGGGGACATTGATAGGGGTCATCGTGCTGCGATATGGTATGAACGCAAGCTTGAGCCTCTGGTCACTCGCACTCCTAAGGAAAACTGGATGATACACTCAGGATGGCTTCAGCGGTACGTGCTTTATTAATTTGCACACTGACATGCATATTAATGGTTGAAATGGGAGACACTAACTGAAATGTTCTCTGATGAAGGTTGAAATGGGCTGTCCTTTTACCTTTCGCGCGTCTGGTTGAGTCTATCCCGGGTGAGAAACGCCTCGCCATCGATGGGTCCTTGCTGAGCTGCTTAGTGGACCGTTGGAGGCCAGAGACCCACACGTTTCACTTCAGATGGGGAGAGATGGCTCCTACTCTGGAGGATGTGTCACTTTTAGGACTGTTGGACGCACCGGCTGGTTGGGAGCGAGCTCTTACACAACGTTTTCATGGTGTTTTTCCGGATGCTCCGGATCCGGTATGGGAGCATCACGGACCTAAGTGTGAGTGGTTGCTAAATTTCCGGGTAATTTCCCCTACCTATTATCTTCAAGTTATCGTGCATACAGTTTTACAGAAAATAATTGCGGCTTACTAAAACTTTCTCTTCGCTTAATACAGATCCAGAACTTCCGGGCACCGTTGACTGCGGAACAGATCACTCGGAGCCTGGAGGCCTACTTAATGTGGCTTTTCGGCAAGGTGATGTTCATGGAGAACCATGTCACCACTATTAGCGCGCTCTACATCCCTATGGCACTCGAGATAGCGAGCGCTCAGACGGCGGATCAGATCAGACAGAGGAGTTGGGGTTCGGCGGTCTTAGCGGCTACATACCGAGGTATGTGCAACAGTTGCCACCTTACATCGAGAAAGCCAGCCCTTCTTGGATGCCCTCTATTCCTACAGCTGTGGTCGTGGGAGAGGTTCTCTATAGGGCGACTAGATGTACGTGTTCATGAGCCTATAGACGCCATGTTTGATGTTGACGGCATCGACATGCCTACTTTCGGTCTGTGTTGGACACGTCGCGAGGTATGCACCGTGTTGTAGTTTAATGCAACTTTTTTCTGCACAAGAGATAATTCGATGCTAGCGGCTACTAACTTTTCTTCTCTGCAGAGACGCTTTGCTAGTGATCAGACCAGGAAGGCATACACAACATTGAACGAGCAGTTCGATGCGTACACCGGGGTCATCTGGCAGCCCTACACGGAAGTAGCCATACAAGCGAGATACCCTGGTGGTATGTCTGTGCTATGCACAAGGGACCGAGATTACTGGATGACAAAATCTAAGATCATCTTCGATGTCTTCGTCAAGGAGATGGCACAACAGAGGGTTATGAGGCAATTTGGTCTTCTGCAGTTGGAGCTACCTCCCCCTATAGAGAACCCGGTGCCAGCACACATCCACAGGTATTAACCAGTTTTTCAATGTTGCATTATCTTTCATAGTACTCCATTCGAAGCTTTAGGTAATTGTTGAACACACACCACAATTTTAGGACGACAAGGAAGGGCATGACCAGGACAACTGCTGACTGGCTAGTTAGACTAGAGCCGTATGTTATAGAATGGGAGACAGCAAACACAAATCTATGGCACGAGAATCACAATTTCGATCTCGATGAATTCAATATCTATTTGCGGCGTTACATGACCGGAACACGGTTACGCATCGTTGAGTACTCCCACCCAGAGGAGATACCGGATCCTACTCCGTCGGATATGTACCCGAGCTATGATACTTCGGGCTCTAGGCAGTACGCGGTAAGATATATTTTCTTTCCGTAATGTTGTCACATACTTTGACGTGCAAGAGACAGACATTATTAATCGTCATGGAAATTTGCAGGCTACCTTGACACGCGAACTCTACGACGACGTGACCACCTTTGGACGATCACTATCGTCTGGACCTCTTCTTCAGCATCGTCCAGTGCTACAGCCCTTCTTGGAAAGAATTCAGAATAAGATACAGACTGTGTACGAGGCTATCACGTGCACCCGGAGAACCGATGTTGTTCAGCACCATGTAACACCCCACATGTAACTTGCCATATTTGTAACTCCGACTCTTGCCATTTTCGGCTATGTGATATGTTTTTCCCTCCGTTGTCGGTTTTTGTTTTTCGTTTTGTATTTTGTCATGTCATGCATTTTTATATCATGTCATCATGTGCATTGCATTCGCATACGTGTTCCTCTCATGCATCCGAGCATTTTCCCCGTTGTCCGTTTTTCAATCCAGCGCTCCTATCTCCTCCGGTGCACCCCTCTTGTTTTCTTTCGTGTGCGTGTGTCAAACTTTCTCGGAATGGACCGAGGCTTGTCAAGTGGTCTTTTTATACCACCCGAAGACTACCGGTCAAGTTTCGTTCCATTCGGAGGTCGTTTGGTACTCCAACGGTTAACCGGGCATCCGCAAAGTCCATTTGAGTGTCCAGCAAAAACCCCCTCCAAGACCAGCCCAGAACCCACCAAACTCTCTTCCATGCTCTAGGTCGTTCGATCACGATCGTGTGGGCGAAAACCGCACCTCATTTGGAGTCTCCTAGCTCCCTTTACCTATAAATAGGTGGGCATCCCGAATTACAACTGCAGACAAACCCTAGCTCCTCCCTCCGCGCCGCGCCGGACAACGTCCGCCGCCGCGCCCCGTCCAATCGCTGACCGCCACGTGTCCCCGCCGGCCTCTCCACTGCACCGGCCCGCGAAGCCCGCCGCGGGC
>NC_057808.1:77635600-77643574 GCF_018294505.1 Triticum aestivum | reverse complement strand
GCAAGCCGGCAGGGGCGTGCGGGGCTCGGACTCCGGCGGCGGCGGCTCCCGTGCGCGAGGAGGACGACGCGGGCGGGCCGGCCTGCGGCTCGGCTGGGCTAGTCCCAGTCGGGCGCAGTGCATTTTTTTTAAAACGTTCCGCGGAAAATAATTCGTAGAAAAATAAATAAAAGTCCAAAAAAGATAAAACAAAATTTCCCCGTCTAGTTAGAAAATCTAGAATAGGGTGAACACTTTTTTTAACACAAAATAAATTTTTGAAAACATGCAATATTTTTAATGCAATTAAAATTGCAAATAAAATCCAAATAAATTCCAATAAATGATTTTAACACTTTTCCTCCAGTATTTCATTTGTTTTGGAGAAGTCATATTTTCTCCTCTCGTTTAATTTTAAAATGAAATATTTTTTCGGAGAGAAAATAATTAAAACCAAAATCCTCGTTTTATTATTTGATGGAAATCAAATATGAAAATTCGAGAAAATCCCCAACTCTCTCCGAGGGTCCTTGAGTTTCTTAGGATTATCGAGGATTTGTCAAAATGCACTGAAATATGATATGCAATGATGATCTATGTATAACATACCAAATTGAAAATTTGGGATGTTACAAACCTACCCCCCTTAAGATGAATCTCGCCCTCGAGATTCAGGTTGGCTAGAAAACAGGTGGGAGTGGTCCTTCCGTAGATCTTCCTCTCGCTCCCAGGTGGCTTCATCTTCCGTGTGGTGACTCCACTGGACTTTGCAAAACTTGATAACCTTGCTGCGGGTAACTCGGCTGGCATACTCAAGAATCTTAACTGGTTTCTCCTCATAGGTCAAATCACTTTCCAGCTGAATCGCTTCCAGTGGCACAGTATCTCTTAGTGGTATCTCAGCCATCTCTGCGTGGCACTTCATCAACTGGGAAACGTGAAATACATCATGAACTCCAGACAATCCTTCGGGCAATTCCAGCTTGTAGGCAACCTCTCCCATACGTTCCACAACTCTGTATGGTCCGATAAAACGGGGCGCTAACTTTCCCTTAACTCCAAAGCGCTTCACTCCTCGAAGTGGTGATACTCGAAGATACACTCGGTCTCCGACTTCGTGAACTGTCTCTTTGCATTTAGAATCAGCATAACTCTTTTGTCTGGACTGGGCTACCTTGAGCCTGTCGCGAATCAACCTCACTTTCTGTTCAGACTCCTTAATCAAATCTGGTCCAAACAACTGACAGCCTCCAACTTCGTCCCATAACAACGGTGTTCTACACCTCCTTCCGTACAAAGCTTCGAAAGGGGCCATCTTCAAACTGGTTTGATAACTGTTGTTATACGAAAACTCTGCATATGGCAAATTGTCGTCCCAACTAGATCCATAATCTAGTGCACAAGCTCTCAACATGTCCTCCAAAATCTGGTTGACTCTCTCGGTCTGTCCATCTGTCTGCGGGTGAAAAGCTGTACTAAATTCCAGCCTGGTTCCCAATGTTTCATGTAACTGCTTCCAAAACTTCGAGGTAAATTGGGTTCCTCTGTCTGATACAATGGTCCTCGGAACTCCATGCAAACATACTATCCTGGTCATGTATATCTTTGCCAACTTAGCACTGGTGTAAGTGGTCCTTACTGGAATGAAATGAGCCACTTTCGTCAAACGGTCGACTACAACCCATATTGAGTCATAGCCTGAACGAGTCCTGGGTAATCCTGTGATAAAATCCATGCCTATTTTATCCCACTTCCATTCGGGTATCGGCAATGGTTGTAGCAATCCTGCTGGCTTCTGATGCTCTGCCTTCACTCTCTGACATACATCACAAACAGCTACATACTCAGCAATATCCTTCTTCATTCCGGTCCACCAAAAAGTATTCTTCAGATCCAAATACATCTTGGTATTCCCTGGGTGAATCGAGTATGGTGAATCATGGGCTTCTTGCAAAATCAACTTCCTGATCTCCGGATCATTTGGCACATATACGCGGTCCTCAAACCATAAGGTATCGTGCTCATCCTCACGAAATCCCTTGGCTTTTCCTTTGCTCATCTTCTCCTTTATCTCTTCAATCTCCTTGTCTGTCTTCTGAGCTTCTCTGATCCTTTCCATCAAGGTAGACTGAATCTCCAATGTCGCTAAATAGCCTCTTGGGACTATCTCCAAACATAGCTCGCGAAGGTCCTCGGCTAACTCCTGAGGTAACTCTCCTGTCATGAGGGTGTTGACATGACTCTTGCGGCTCAACGCGTCTGCTACTACGTTAGCCTTTCCAGGGTGATAATGCAATCTCATATCATAATCTTTAATGAGCTCCAACCATCCCCTCTGTCTGAGATTTAACTCCTTCTGCGTGAAAATATACTTCAAACTCTTGTGATCCGTATACACCTCACAATGGTTTCCAATGAGAAAATGTCTCCATGTCTTCAATGCATGCAGCACGGCTGCTAACTCCAAATCATGCGTAGCATAATTCTTCTCATGGGGTTTAAGTTGTCGTGAAGCATATGACACAACTCTTCCTTCCTGCATAAGCACTGCTCCAAGTCCTCGACGAGAAGCGTCGCAATAAACTTCATAGTCCTTGTGTTGATCTGGCAGAATCAACACTGGTGACGTAACCAATCGTTCCTTCAACTCTTGGAAACTAGCTTCACATTCCTCAGTCCAATTGAATTTGGTGTCCTTCTTCAATAGCTCAGTCATGGGCTTGGCAATCTTCGAGAAATTCTCGATGAATCTCCGGTAGTATCCTGCAAGTCCAAGAAAACTCCGGATTTCTCCAACTGTCGTGGGTGATTCCCAACTTGTCACTGTATCAACCTTGGCAGGGTCTACTGCTACTCCTTCTCCAGAAATAACATGTCCAAGGAATCCAACTTCCTTCAGCCAAAATTCACATTTGCTGAACTTGGCATATAACTGATGTTCTCTGAGCTTCTCAAGTACCAATCGTAAATGCTCCTCATGCTCTTCCTCATTCTTGGAAAAGACTAAAATATCATCAATGAACACCACGACGAACTTATCCAAAAACTCCATAAACACTTTGTTCATCAGGTTCATAAAATAGGCAGGTGCGTTAGTCAGACCAAATGACATAACGGTATACTCATACAATCCATATCTGGTGGTAAATGCCGTCTTAGGTATATCCTGCTCTCGTATCTTTAACTGATGGTATCCTGATCGTAGATCGATCTTGGAAAATACTTTAGCTCCTTGTAGGCGGTGAAACAAATCATTGATCATCGGTAGTGGGTACTTGTTTTTGATGGTCACTTCATTCAATCCACGGCAATCAACAACCATCCTCAGCGATCCATCTTTCTTCTCCACTAGAAGTACTGGTGATCCCCAAGGTGACGAACTTGGGCGAATATAGCCTTTATCCAGTAACTCCTTGATCTGCTTCTTAATTTCCTCCAAATCCTTTGCGGGCATCCTGTACGGTCTCTTAGATATTGGCCCTGTGCCTGGCAAAAGTTCAATCAAGAACTCAATGTCTCTATCTGGTGGCATGCCTGGCAACTCTTCTGGAAATACATCCGGATAATCCTTCACCACTGGTACTTCCTCCTGTACAACTCCTGATAAGGAATTTACTTGGGTCCTCTTCGGCATATGCCGGGATACATACTTGATCCTTTTCCCTTCCGGGGTGGTAAGCAAAATCGTCTTGCTGGCACAATCGATGTTTCCTCCATACAACGATAGCCAATCCATTCCCAAAATCACATCCAAACCTTGCGACTCCAAAACTATGAGGTCTGAGGGGAAAACATGCCTACCAATGGCCAATGGTATCTGAAAACATCCTTGGCTGGCCACATACTCTGCTCCTGGCGAGGTTACTAACATAGGGGTTCTGGGAACTTTGGTGGACAGCTTAAACTTATTCACAAATCCCCTTGATATGTATGAATGCGATGCACCAGTATCGAAAAGAACGGTTGCAGTAAATGACTTAACCAAAAACTTACCTATTACTGCATCAGGCTGAGCTTCAACCTCCTCCACGCTCACGTGGTTCACATGCCCTTTGTTGAACGGGTTCGGCTTCTTCCCAGAGCTTCCATTGCCATTTCCATTTTGGGCTTCAGGGCATTCATTGGCATAATGTCCATTCTTCTGGCACTTAAAGCAAGTGACTTGGCTCAGGTCCCTCTTGGCTGGGGTAGATGGATTGGTGCGGTTCTGTCCGTTGGTTCCTCCATTCCCATTACCATTCTTGGAGCCATTATGGTTGTGCGAACTACCTCCTCCATGGGTATGCTGAAACTGTCCTCCCGGCTTCGGGGCAAAACGAGGCTTCTGTTGAGCTCCTGAGTTATACTTCCCTTGTCCATACTTCCTCTTACGATTTTCAATCTGCTGTTGCTTCCCTTCAATCATGAGAGCTCTATCTACCAGCTCCTGGTAGTTGTTGAAGGTTGCTACCATCAACTGCATACTCAGCTCATCATTCAGTCCTTCCAAAAATTTCTCCTGCTTGGCTGCATCTGTAGCAACGTCATCTGGTGCATAACGTGCTAACTTACTGAAATCCTCCAC
This sequence comes from Triticum aestivum, assembly GCF_018294505.1. Lineage (NCBI taxonomy): Eukaryota > Viridiplantae > Streptophyta > Magnoliopsida > Poales > Poaceae > Triticum > Triticum aestivum. Next base: position 77,639,031 of record NC_057808.1, on the reverse strand, counting down.
ATACTGGCCTACGGTGCGTCCTCCTTGGCGTAGGTTGCGAAACTCACGCTTCTTCATAGCCATAGCTCCTGCTGAAACATGAGCTGTATGGAAAGCTTGCTGAAACTGGTCCCATGTGACAGTGTCAATGGGGTGCGTGGCTGTATAATTCTCCCACCATGATGCTGCGAGTCCATCAAGCTGATGTGCGGCAAAACGCACTCTTTCCGCATCTGTGCATCCTGCAGTGGTCAACTCCCTTCCAACTTTGCGGAGCCAATCATCCGCAACAATCGGCTCGGTGCTACTGGAAAACACCGGCGGGTTTAGCCTTAAGAAACGGGCTAAGTGATCAACAGGTGGTGGTGGCGGTGGGTTGTTGTTGTTGTTGTTGCCTTGGTTCTGCACTAACACTTGCATCAGGGCATTCTGTTGCTGAATCAACTGGGTGATCTCCGGTGGGAAAACAAATCCGGTGTCGCGTCTCGGAGGCATCTGATAGGTTAGAAAAGATGAGAGTTAAGAATAGAATGAGTTCTAGAGGGAAAACACTACCCATATGCTCATGAGACAAATACAATCAATATCACTCAATCAATTCAAACAAGGCAAAACAATCGATCTAACTAGCGTTACAAAGTGCTTGAACTATTCTATTAAATGGGGGAAAACTACTACTGATATGGTGGTCTACTAAAAATTCTGATCAGTTGAAGACTCCATGATGTCTGCTCCAGCTTCATCAACAAAGTCATCTTCACTTGGTTCCGAGTCGGTGTCGTCGATGATGATGTAGTTATCCGGACAAGTGCATTCATCATCCTTTGCTTTTGGCACTGGATTTCCCATGAATACTCCAATCTTCTTCTCCAGGTCGTCATTCTTCCCTACCAGTGCGATGATTTCCTCCATATAATCCTCGCGTGTAGCCTTGAGTTCTTCTTGGAGCTCCTTGATCCTGGTTAATGCCTTCTTCAGTTCTTCCTTGTCCGTGCACATCTGGTTCTCCTGGCGACGAATATGTTGGTTCTGTTCCTGGATGAAAGCTGCGATTGATCCATCCTTCTTGGTTCTGATCATCTCCCATTGCGCGTCTCGGCGTCCACAAATCTGATAAATTGTATCCTTAAGCTCCTGGTAGTAGACTTCTCCAATGCGTCCCATGGCGATGTGAGCGGCCATGCTCTTCCCTAAACTCCAAGTTGGTGCTTCAAAAACCAATCTTATAGGTTCAGTAACTGGCACAAACGTCCGTCCTGGAATGTGAACTCGAATCTTCCAGCTCTCCTCTTCGGGTAATGTGGAGTTGTAGGTTCCGGTGATGCTTGGTATTCCTATGTTCAAATACTTTGTGACATCCTTCAAGTGTCGACCAAAAGGCGTGTCTTCATCTGGTTGCATGAACTTGCTCCTTGCATCCGCCATTCCTAAAAGAGTAGAAAAAGGAGAGGGGTCAGAAATGAGAAGAGAGAAGCTTTCTAGGGCTTAAGCTTAGTGGTCGTGTCCTACAGTCAGCGTGTGCTCTGATACCAACTTTGTAGCGACCAGACCTCAAATGGTCTGTGCTGCTGTGCACCAGTGTCATCCGTGGATCAGTAATGCTGACACGCACAGTACAAATGGAGGATTTATAACAGAGTAGCAATCACACACTTATTACATCGAATATCTCCGAAGAGATTAAGTATGATAAATATGGCTTAAGGCCATCTAAAACGATAACAGCGGAAGACTTGGAAGATAAGTGAGTCCATCAACTCCAGCGGCATCACTGAGTATAAGACCACGACCTAAGGCACCTTACTCGTCGTCTGAAAAGTCTGCAACATGAAACGTTGCAGCCCGAAAATGGGTCAGCACATAGAATATGCTGGCAAAGTAACACATAGAGGATAATTAACAATAATAAGGCTATACTACATGCATATAAGGCTGGTGGGAAGCTCTATGGTTACAGTTTTGCGAAAAGCCAATTTTACCCTACTTCAAAGGAATAAATTTTATTTAACTATCATGGTGGTTGTGAAACATTGAGATGGTTGACAGCATCTCAATCCCAATTAAAAGTCATCAATAACCCAGCAAAATTAATTAAAAGTAACATGGTGATGAGATTCACATGATAATCCAGGTACTAGATACTCAAGATGTCCATAACCGGGGACACGGCTAACCATGATTAGTTTGTACACTCTGCAGAGGTTTGTGCACTTTTCCCCACAAGACTCGATCTCCTCCGTTGGATTACTCGCACTACATGGTGTTTGAGTAACGGATGACCAAGACACAGTCTTTCAGAAGTGTTTGCACCTTACGTATGGGTAGACAGTTACACCTACTTTCCCCTACATCTGCTAGTCTACCATTGTAAGAGTTCACACAATTTTTTCAACTATGCTAGAGCCCATAATAGCTTGCGGCTGCACACGGAAGTTTCTAGCATGAATAATCTCATGATCCCTTTGAACTTGGGTGGCGGTCCAAAAGAAAAACAGGCAATCCTGGAATACCCAGGTACCTCAATCCACCCAGATGTGAGTTTTAGTTGCCACCTTAAGTAAACCATTAATTAAAAATCTCACATCTGTCTTGGAAATCTCTCAAACCCAATCCACGTCTACGAGCATAGCATGGCAATATAATAGCAGCGTAGAAGTAACTCCCAAGTGTTTGATAAGAAAACAGGTAATAGGTACTACCTCAACTACTTCCCAATACCCACAATTTAATTAGATCCTAATCATGCAATGTGTTTGAGGAATAGATCTAATGCAATAAAACTGGGTATGGAAGGTATGATCAAAGTGTTACTTGCCTTGCTGATGATCCGCGAAACCTAGCGATTCGAAGTAACAAGCGGCACACTCCGGGTACTCTATCGCAAACAAACAAGCAAACAATAAGTACTCATCTAATGCATAGGTAAAACTCGAATGAAAGATCCAACCAGAAAGTTCAACTTAAGAACTCCGGTTTGCAAAAAGAATCAACTCGAAAGAAGCAACGAAAGTCAAACTGCGAAAGAAAGAAGCTTCGTTTACTAATCTGGATCTAGGTCAAATTTTACAGTAGCAAAAACTTGTTTGAGTAGGTTAAACGGAAAGAGAATTTCGAGACGAAACTCTAGACGCTTGAATCGCCTGATTCCGATAAACGAGCGAGAAGTTAAACAGAAACAAAGATTCGATCAGAAATCGAATCTGAGAAAATAGCGGAAAAATCCGACGAAAAGGAAAAACGGACGAACGGTTAAAGAACGGACGTTCGTTAACAGAGAAAACCCGACGAACGCGTTCGTTAAAACAAACGGTTCGGTGAACGCTCGCAAAATAATAAAACCGAAAAAAAACCGGTCTAGGGTTTTTTTAAACGAATGTTTTTTTTAAAGAAAACCGGCAACCGAACGAGCGGCGAGGTATACCTCGTCGGGGGCGGAACTCCGGCGGGGCTTC
>NC_057808.1:77569165-77635378 GCF_018294505.1 Triticum aestivum | reverse complement strand
TGAGAGGAGGGGGGTGCGGGGGTATAAATAGGAGGGGGGGCTCCGGTGGCTTGGGGGAGGGGCAAGCCGGCGGGGGCGTGCGGGGCTCGGACTCCGGCGGCGGCGGCTCCCGTGCGCGAGGAGGACGACGCGGGCGGGCCGGCCTGCGTCTCGGCTGGGCTCGGCCCAGTCGGGCGCAGTGCATTTTTTTTTAAAACGTTCCGCGGAAAATAATTCGTAGAAAAATAAATAAAAGTCCAAAAAAGATAAAACAAATTTTCCCCGTCTAGTTAGAAAATCTAGAATAGGGTGAACACTTTTTTAACACAAAATAATATTTTGAAAACATGCAATATTTTTAATGCAATTAAAATTGCAAATAAATTCCAAATAAATTCCAATAAATAATTTTAACACTTTTCCTCCAGTATTTCATTTGTTTTGGAGAAGTCATATTTTCTCCTCTCGTTTAATTTTAAAATGAAATATTTTTCCGGAGAGAAAATAATTAAAACCAAAATCCTCGTTTTATTATTTGATGGAAATCAAATATGAAAATTCGAGAAAATCCCCAACTCTCTCCGAGGGTCCTTGAGTTGCTTAGGATTATCGAGGATTTGTCAAAATGCACTGAAATATGATATGCAATGATGATCTATGTATAACATACCAAATTGAAAATTTGGGATGTTACAAGGGGGCGCGCCAAGTGTGGGGAGTCCTACTAGGACTCCCAAGTCCTAGTAGGATTGCCCTTTTCTGTTCCGGAGTAGGAGAGAAGAAAGAGGGAAAGAGAGAGGGAGTAGGAAAGGGCAAGGGGGGCGCCACCCCCTTTCCCCTAGTCCAATTCGGACCCCTGGGGGGGGGGCACGCACCTCCTTCCCTTTGGCCTGCCTCCTGTATTCCCATATGGCCCAATAAAGCCCAATACTTCTCCCGGTGAATTCCCGTAACTCTCCGGTACTCCGAAAAATACCCGAATCACTCGAAACCTTTCCGATGTCCGAATATAGCCTTCCAATATATCGATCTTTACCTCTCGACCATTTCGAGACTCCTCGTCATGTCCCCGATCTCATCCGGGACTCCGAACAAACTTCGGTCATCAAATCACCTAACTCATAATACAAATCGTCATCGAACGTTAAGCGTGCGGACCCTACGGGTTCGAGAACTAACTCATTCTGTAATGCATCATCCCGCAACTAACTCATTAGTCACAATGCTTGCAAAGCTTATAGTGATGTGCATTACCGATAGGGACCAGAGATACCTCTCCGATACATGGAGTGACAAATCCTAATCTCGATCTATGCCAACTCAACAAACACCATCGGAGACACCTGTAGAGCATCTTCATAACCACCCATTTATGTTGTGACGTTTGATATCACACAAGGTGTTCCTCCGGTATTCAGGAGTTGCATAATCGCATAGTCTGAGGAACATGTATAAGTCATGAAGAAAGGAGTAGCAATGAAACTGTAACGATCATAATGCTAAGCTAACGAATGGGCCTTCTCCATCACATCATTCTCCTAATGATGTGATCCTGGTCATCAAATGACAACACATGTCTATTGTTAGGAAACATAACCATCTTTGATAAACGAGCTAGTCAAGTAGAGGCATACTAGGACACTTTGTTTTGTCTATGTATTCACACATGTACTAAGTTTCCGGTTAATACAATTCTAGCATGAATAATAAACATTTATCATGCAATAAGGAAATAAATAATAATTTTATTATTGCCTCTAGGGCATATTTCCTTCAGTCTCCCACTTACACTAGAGTCAATAATCTAGTTCACATCGCCATGTGATTTAACACCAATAGTTCACATCACCATGTGATTAACACCCATAGTTCACATCGCCATGTGACCAACACTCAAAGGGTTTACTACAGTCTATAATCTTAGTTCACATCGCCATGTGATTAACACCCAAAGAGTACTAAGGTGTGATCATGTTTTGCTTGTGAGAGAAGTTTAGTCAACGGGTCTGCCATATTCAGATCTGTATGTATTTTGCAAATTTCTATGTCAACAATGCTCTGCACGGAGCTACTCTAGCTAATTGCTCCCACTTTCAATATGTATCCAGATTGAGACTTAGAGTCATCTGGATCAGTGTCAAAACTTGCATCGACGTAACCCTTTACAACGAACCTTTTGTCACCTCCATAATCGAGAAACATATCCTTATTCCACTAAGTATAATTTTGACCGTTCTCCAGTGATCTACTCCTAGATCACTATTGTACTCCCTTGCAAACTCAGTGTAGGGTATACAATAGATCTGGTACACAGCATGGCATACTTTATATATCTATGGCCGAGGCATAGGGAATGACTTTCATTCTCTTTCTATCTTCTGTCGTGGTCGGGCTTTGAGTCTTACTCAATTTCACACCTTGCAATACAGGCAATAACTCCTTCTTTAACTGTTCCATTTTGAACTACTTCAAAAATTTGTCAAGGTTTGTACTCATTGAAAAAACTTATCAAGCGTCTTGATCTATCTCTATAGATCTTGATGCTCAATATGTAAGCAGCTTCATCGAGGTCTTTCTTTGAAAAACTCCTTTCAAACACTCCTTTTATGCTTTCCAGAAATTTTACATCATTTCCGATCAACAATATGTCATTCACATATACTTATCAGAAAGGTTGTAGTGCTCCCACTCACTTTCTTTTAAATACAGGCTTCATCGTAAGTCTGTATAAAACTATATGCTTTGATCAACTCATCAAAGCGTATATTCCAACTCTGAGATGCTTTGCACCAGTCCATGGATGGATCGCTGGACCTTGCACATTTTGTTAGCACCTTTAGGATTGACAAAACCTTCTGGTTGCATCATATACAACTCTTCTTTAAGAAATCCATTAAGGAATGTAGTTTTGACATCCATTTGCCAGATTTCATAAAATGCGGCAATTTGCTAACATGACTCGGACAGACTTAAGCATCGCTACGAGTGAGATAATCTCATCGTAGTCAACACCTTGAACTTTGTCAAAAACCTTTTTTGACAAGTCTAGCTTTGTAGATAGTAACACTACAATCAGCGTCTGTCTTCCTCTTGAAGATCCATTTATTTTCTATGGCTTGCCGATCATTGGGCAAGTCAACCAAAGTCCACACTTTGTTCTCATACATGGATCCCATCTCAGATTTCATTACCTCAAGCCATTTCGCGAATCTGGGCTCATCATCGCTTCCTCATAGTTCGTAGGTTTGTCATGGTCAAGTAACATGAACTCCATAATAGGATTACCGTACCACTCTGGTGTGGAACGTACTCTCGTTGACCTACAAGGTCCGGTTGTAACTTGATATGAATCTTCATGATCATCATCATTAACTTGCTCACTAATTGGCGTAAGCATCAATTGAACTGATTTCAGTGAAGAAATACTTTCCAATTCGGGAGAAGGTACAATTACCTCATCAAGTTCTACCTTCCTCCCACTCACTTCTTTCGAGAGAAACTCCTTCTCCAGAAAGGATCCATTCTTAGCAACAAAGATCTTGCCTTCAGATCTGTGATAGAAGCTGTACCCAACAGTCTCTTTTGGGTATCCTATGAAGACACATTTCTCCGATTTGGGTTTGAGCTTATCATGTTGAAGCTTTTTCACAGATGCATCGCAGCCTCAAACTTTAAGAAACGACAACTTGGGTTTCTTGCCAAACCACAGTTCATAAGGTGTCGTCTCAACGGATTTAGATGGTGCCCTATTTAACGTGAATGTAACTGTCTCTAATGCATAACCCCAAAACGATAGTGGTAAATCGGTAAGTGTTCGGACACACCATTATGCTGTGGTGTTCCAGGTGGCATGAGTTTGTGAAACTATTCCACATTGTTTTAATTGAAGACCAAACTCGTAACTCAAATATTCGTCTCCGCGATCAGATCGTAGAAACTTTATTTTCTTGTTACGATGATTTTCCACTTCACTCTAAAATTCTTTGAACTTTTCAAATGTTTCAGACTTATGTTTTATCAAGTAGATATACTCATATCTACTACAAAATCATTTGTGAAGGTCAGAAAATAACGATACCCGCCGCGAGTCTCAACACTCATCGGACTTCATACATCAGTATGTATTATTTCCAATAAGTCAGTTGCTCGCTCTATTGTTCCAGAGAACGGAGTTTTAGTCATCTTGCCCGTGAGGCATGGTTCGCAAGCATCAAGTGATTCATAATCAAGTGATTCCAAAAGCCCATCAGCATGGAGTTTCTACATGCGCTTTACACCAATATGACCTAAACGGCAGTGCCACAAATAAGTTGCACTATCATTATTAAATTTGCATATTTTGGCTTCAATATTATGAATATGTGTATCACTACGATTGAGATTCAATAAACCATTTATATTGAGTGTATGACCATAGAAGGTTTTATTCATGTAAATAGAACAACAATTATTCTTTGAATTAAATGAATAACCGTATTGCAATAAACATGATCCAATCATATTCATGCTCAACGCAAACACCAAATAACTTTTATTTTAGGTTCAACACTAATCCCAAAGGTAAAGGGAGTGTGCGATGGTGATCTTATCAACCTTGGAACCACTTCCAACTCACATCATCACCTTGCCCTTAACTAGTCTCTGTTTATTTTGCAACTCCCGTTTCGAGTTACTACTCTTAGCAACTGAACTAGTATCAAATACCGAGGGGTTGCTATAAACACTAGTAAAGTACACATCAATAACATGTATATAAAATATACCTTTGTTCATTTTGCCATCCTTCTTATCCACCAAGTATCTAGGGGAAGTTCCACTTCTAGTGACCATTTCCTTTGCAGTAGAAGCACTCAGTTTCAGGCTTGAGTCTAGCTTTGGGTTTCTTCACGGGAGTGACAACTTGTTTGTCATTCTTCTTGAAGTTCCCTCTCTATTCTTTTTCCCTTTTTCTTGAAACTAGTGGTCTTGTAAACCATCAACACTTGATGCTCTTTCTTGATTTCTACCTTCGCCAATTTCAACATCGCGAAGAGCTCGGGAATTACTTTTGTCATCCCTGGCATATTATAGTTCATCACGAAGTTCTAGTAACTTGGTGATAGTGACTAGAGAACTTTGTCAATTACTATCTTATCTGGAAGATTAACTCCCACTTGATTCAAGAAATTGTAGTACCCAGACAATCTGAGCACATGCTCACTGGTTGAGCCATTCTCCTCCATTTTGTAGGCAAAGTACTGTCAAAGGTCTCATACCTCTCGACACGGGCATGAGTACGAAATACCAATTTCAACTCTTGGAACATCTTATATGCTCCATGGCGTTCAAAACATTTTTGAAGTCCCAGTTCTAAGCCGTAAATCATGGTGCACTAAACTATCAAGTAGTCATCATACTGAGCTTTGTCAAATGTTCATAACGTCTGTATCTGCTCCCGCAATAGGTCTGTCATCTAGCGGTGCATCAAGGACATAATTTTTCTGTGCATCAATGAGGATAGTCCTCAGATCACGGACCAAGTCCGCATCATTGCTACTATCATCTTTCAACTTAGTTTTCTCTAGGAACATATCATAAATAAAACGGGGAAGCTATTTGCGAGCTATTGATCTACATAGATATGCAAATACTATCAGGACTAAGTTCATGATAAATTTAAGTTCAATTAATCATATTACTTAAGAACTCCCACTTAGATAGACATCCCTCGAGTCATCTAAATGATCACGTGATCCACATCAACTAAACCATGTCCGATCATCATGTGAGATGGAGTAGTTTCCAATGGTGAACATCACTATGTTGATCATATCTACTATATGATTCACGTTCGACCTTTTGGTCTCTAGTGTTCCGAGGCCATATCTGCATATGCTAGGCTCGTCAAGTTTTACCCGAGTATTCTGCATGTGCAAAACTGGCTTGCACCCGTTGTATGTGAACGTAGAGCTTATCACACCCAATCATCACGTGGTGTCTCAGCACGAAGAACTGTCGCAACGGTGCCTACTCAGGGAGAACACTTATACCTTGAAATTTTAGTAAGGGATCATCTTATAAAGCTACCGTCGAACCAAGCAAAATAAGATGTATAAAAGATAAACATCACATGCAATCAAAATATGTGACATGATATGGCCATCATCATCTTGTGCCTTTAATCTTCATCTCCAAAGTACCGTCATGATTTCTATCGTCACCGGCACGACACCATGATCTCTATCATCTTGATCTCTATCAACGTGTCGTCATATGGTCGTCTCGCCAACTATTGCTTTTGCAACTATTGCGATCGCATAGCGATAAAGTAAAGCAATTACATGGCACTTGCATCTTTTGCAATAAAGAGACAACTATAAGGCTCCTGCCAGTTGCCGATAATTTCAAAAACATGATCATCTCATACAAAAATTTATATCTCATCACGTCTTGACCATATCATATCACAACATGCCTGCAAAAACAAGTTAGACGTCCTCTACTTTGTTGTTGCAAGTTTTACATGGCTGCTATGGGCTTAGCAAGAACCATTCTTGCATAAGCATAAAAAACCACAAGGATTTTTCGTCAAGTATGTGATGTTTTAACCTTCAACAAGGACCGGGCATAGCCACACTCGATTCAACTAAAGTTGGAGAAACTGACACCCGTCAGCAACCTGTGTGTGAAGCACGTTGGTAGAACCACTCTCGTGTAAGCGTACGCGTAATGTCGGTCCGGGCTGCTTCATCCAACAATACCGCCGAATCAACGTATGACATGCTGATAAGCAGTATGACTATTATTGCCCACAACTCATTTGTGTTCTACTCATGCATATAACATCTACGCATAGACCTGGCTCGGATGGCACTGTTGGGGAACGCAGTAATTTCAAAAAAAATCCTACGCACACGCAAGATCATGGTGATACATAGCAACGAGAGGGGAGAGTGTAGTCCACGTACCCTCGTAGACCATAAGTGGAAGCGTTATGACAACGCGGTTGATGTAGTCGTACGTCTTCACGATCCGACCGATCCTAGCACCGAACATACGGCACCTCCGTGTTCAGCACACGTTCAGCTCGATGACTTCCCTCGTACTCTTGATCCAGTTGAGGCCGAGGGAGAGTTCCGTCAGCACGACGGCGTGGCGACGGTGATGATGAAGTTACTGGCACAGGGCTTCACCTAAGCACTATGATGATATGACCGAGGTGTGTAACTGTGGAGGGGGGCATCGCACACGGCTAAGAGATTGTCTGTTGTGCCTTTGGGGTGTCCTCTGCCCACGTATATAAAGGAGGGGGGAGGAGGAGGCCGGCCCTAGAGGGGGCGCGCCAAGTGTGGGGAGTCCTACTAGGACTCCCAAGTCCTAGTAGGATTCCCCTTTTCCTTTCCGGAGTAGGAGAGAAGAAAGAGGGAGTAGGAGAGGGCAAGGGGGCGCCGCCCCCTTTCCCCTAGTCCAATTCGGACCCATGGGGGGCGCGCGCCTCCTTCCCTTTGGCCTGCCTCCTCTATTCCCATATGGCCCAATAAGGCCCAATACTTCTCCCGGCGAATTCCCGTAACTCTCCGGTTACTCCGAAAAATACCCGAATCAATCGAAACCTTTCCGATGTCTGAATATAGCCTTCCAATATATCGATCTTTACCTCTCAACCGTTTCGAGATTCATCATCATGTGACCGATCTCATCCGGGACTCCGAACAAAATTCGGTCATCAAATCACATAACTCATAATACAAATCGTCATCGAACGTTAAGCGTGCGGACCCTACGGGTTCAAGAACTATGTAGACATGACCGAGACACATCTCCGGTCAATAACCAATAGCGGAACCTGGATGCTCATATTGGCTCCTACATATTCTACGAAGATCTTTATCGGTCAAACCGCATAACAAAATACGTTGTTCCCTTTGTCATCGGTATGTTACTTGCCCGAGATTCGATCGTCGGTATCCTCATACCTAGTTCTGTAATGCATCATCCCGCAACTAACTCATTAGTCACAATGCTTGCAAGGCTTATAGTGATGTGCATTACCGAGAGGCCCCAGAGATACCTCTCCGATACACGGAGTGACAAATCCTAATCTTGATCTATGCCAACTCAACAAACACCATCGGAGACACTTGTAGAGCATCTTTATAATCACCCAGTTACGTTGTGACGTTTGATAGCACACAAGGTGTTCCTCCGGTATTCGGGAGTTGCATAATCTCATAGTCTGAGGAACATGTATAAGTCATGAAGAAAGGAGTAGCAATGAAACTGTAACGATCATAATGCTAAGCTAAAGAATGGGTCTTGTCCATCACATCATTCTCGTAATGATGTGATCCTGTTCATCAAATGACAACACATGTCTATGGTTAGGAAACATAACCATCTTTGATAAATGAGATAGTCAAGTAGAGGCATACTAGGGACACTTTGTTTTGTCTATGTATTCACACATGTACTAAGTTTCCGGTTAATACAATTATAGCATGAATAATAAACATTTATCATTAAATAAGGAAATAAATAATAACTTTATTATTGCCTCTAGGGCATATTTCCTTCAGCATACTCAGGGAGAACACTTATACCTTGAAATTTAGTGAGAGGCCATCTTATAATACTACCGCCGAACTAAGCAAAATAAGATGCATAAAGGATAAACATCACATGCAATCAATATAAGTGAAATGATATGGCCATCATCATCTTGTGCCTTTGATCTCCATCTCCAAAGCACCGTCATGATCACCATCGTCACCGGCTTGACACCTTGATCTCCATCGAAGCATCGTTGTCGCCTCGCCAACTGTTGCTTCTACGACTATCGCTACCGCTTAGTGATAAAGTAAAGCAATTACATGGCGATTGCATTTCATACAATAAAGCGACAACCATATGGCCCCTGCCAGTTGCCGATAACTGTTACAAAACATGATCATCTCATACAAAAAATTATATATCATCATGTCTTGACCATATCACATCACAGCAAGCCCTGCAAAAACAAGTTAGGCGTCCTCTACTTTGTTGTTGGAAGTTTTACGTGGCTTCTACGAGCTTCTAGCAAGAACCGTTCTTACCTACGCATCAAAACCACAACAATGTTTCATCAAGTGTGCTGTTTTAACCTTCAACAAGGACCGGGCATAGTCACACTCGATTCAACTAAAGCTGGAGAAACAGACACCCACTAGCCACCTGTGTGCGAAGCACGTCGGTAGAACCAGTCTCACGTAAGCGTACGCGTAATGTCGGTCTGAGCCGCTTCATCCAACAATACCGCCGAATCAAAGTATGACATGCTGGTAAGCAGTATGACTATTATCGCCCACAACTCTTTGTGTTCTACTCGTGCATATAACATCTACGCATAGACCTGGCTCGGATGCCACTGTTGGGGAACGCAGTAATTTCAAAAAAAATCATATGCACACGCAAGATTTATCATGGTGATGCATAGCAATGAGAGGGGAGAGTGTAGTCCACATACCCTCGTAGACCATAAGCGGAAGCGTTATGACAACGCGGTTGATGTAGTCGTACGTCTTCACGATCCGACCGATCCTAGTACTGAAAGTATGGCACCTCCGTGATCTGCACACGTTCAGCTCGGTGACGTCCCACGAACTCTCGATCCAGCTGAGTGTCGAGGGAGAGCTTCATCAGCACGATGGCGTGATGCCGGTGATGATGAAATTACCAACGCAGGGCTTCGCCTAAGCACTACAACGATATGACCGAGGTGGAATCTGTGGAGGGGGCACCGCACACGGCTAAGACAACTATCAACTTGTGTGTCTATGGGGTGCCCGCTTCCCCCGTATATAAAGGAGTGGAGGAGGGGGAGGGCCGGCCCTCTATGGCGCGCCCTGGGAGGAGTCCTACTCCCACCGGGAGTAGGATTCCCCCTTTCCCTAGTTGGAGTAGGAGAGAAGGAAGGAGGTGAGAGGGAGAAGGAAAGGGGGGCGCCGCCCCCCCTTCCCTAGTCCAATTCGAACCGAAGGGGGAGGGGGGGCGCGGCCTGCCCTGGCCGCCCCTCTCTCTCTCCACTAAAGTCCATTAGGGCCCATATACTCCCCGGGGGGTTCCGGTAACCCCCCGGTACTCTGGTAAATGCCCGAACTCACCCGAAACCATTCCGATGTCCAAACATAGTCATCCAATATATCGATCTTTATGTCTCGACCATTTCGAGACTCCTCGTCATGTCCGTGATCATATCCGGGACTCCAAACAACCTTCGGTGCATCAAAACACATAAACTCATAATACCGATCGTCACTGAACGTTAAGCGTACGTACCCTACGGGTTCGAGAACTATGTAGACATGACCGAGACTCATCTCCGGTCAATAAATAATAGAAGAATCTGGATGCTCATATTGGTTCCTACATATTCTACGAAGATCTTTATCGGTCAAACCGCACAACAACATACGTAATTCCCTTTGTCATCGGTATGTTACTTGCCCGAGATTTGATCGTCGGTATCTCAATACCTAGTTCAATCTCGTTACCAGCAAGTCTCTTTACTCGTTCCATAATGCATCATCCCGCAGCTAACTCATTAGTCGCAATGCTTGCAAGGCTTATAGTGATGTGCATTACCGAGAGGGCCCAGAGATACCTCTCTGATACTCGGAGTGATAAATCCTAATCTCGATCTATGCCAAATCAACAAACACCATCGGAGACACCTGTAGAGCATCTTTATAATCACACAGTTACGTTGTGACATTTGATAGCACAGTAAGTGTTCCTCCGGTATTCAGGAGTTGCATAATCTCATAGTCATAGGAACATGTATAAGTTATGAAGAAAGCAATAGCAACAAACTAAACGATCATCGTGCTCAGCTAACAGATGGGTCAAGTCAATCACATCATTCTCTAATGATGTGATCCCGTTTATCAAATGACAACTCTTTGTCCATGGCTAGGAAACTTAACCATCTTTGATTAACGAGCTACTAAAGTAGAGGCGTACTAGTGACACTCTGTTTGTCTATGTATTCACACATGTACTAAGTTTCCGGTTAATACAATTCTAGCATGAATAATAAACATTTATCATGATATAAGGAAATATAAATAACAACTTTATTATTGCCTCTAGGGCATATTTCCTTCATAAAGACCCACTTCCCGATAATCACGTTGGCGTGCCGGGGACGGGAAACAAGCTGCCATGTCCGATCACGCTGCAAGGCGTCAAACTCCTCTTGCATCGCAGCCATCCAAAGCAAGTCACGAAGAGCAGCTCGAGCAGAGGACGACAAAGGTGACGGCGTAGAGGTGGATGCCGTGTGGACGCACTCATCCGAAGCATACCGCGAGCTCGGTCGAAAGACACCCGCACGAGCACGGGTAACCGGACCAACCGCTGGTGGTGGTGTAGGACCCGCGACCACCGATGATGACGCGCCAGAAGGCGTCGAAGTCGCAGCCGAGGTCGACGCGTCGGCTGAAGGCGGCGCCGCGGAAGACGAGTCCATGGGCGAGGCCGGAACGTCAGGTGACAGCAGCGATGAGGCGACCGAAGCCGCAGGCAACACCGAGCCGGCGGCGGAAATCGTAGCTGACGCCGAACCGGCAGGCGAAGGCGGTGTCGAGGCGGAGGGGACCGTTGGGCTAGGAAGCCCAGTGTCGGACCTGGAGAGAGCCGCGGTCGGGTGATGCGCCTCAAAGCCAGGGGCGGGCCAAGGGCGGCACGTGAGCGCCCCGGGCGAGGGGAACGGTGCCACGCCATCAGCGGCCGGCGATGGAGGGGCGGCCGGAGGTACCTGCTGAAACGGAAGCACATGCTCATCAAACTAAACGTGCCGGGAGTTGAACATGCGATGGGAGACAGGATCATAGCACCGATAGCCCTTGGAGTTAGGAGGGTAGCCGATGAAGATGCATGTGACAGAGCGCGGTGCAAGTTTATGAGGAGAAGTGTCGGCAGTGCTAGGATAACATAAACACCAAAAATACTCAAACCATCATATGAGGGTGGCGTACCGACGAGGAGGTGATGAGGTGCATAGCTCCAATGCGGGCGACATGGCCGAAGAATAAGCAGGAGCGACGCGGTAGCGAGTGCATCCGGCCAGAAGTGGGGTGGCACGTTGGCATGAAACAGGAGCGTGCGAACGTAGTCATTAAGAGTGCGAAGGACACGTTTGGCTCAACCGTTTTGTTGTGAAGTATACGGGGAACTGAGATGAAAAACCGTGCCATGGTGCGAGAGAAAGGTGCGGAAGGCAAGGTTGTCGAACTCTTTTCCATTGTGAGTCTAAAGAGCAAGAATGGGACTGATACGTCTCCAACGTATCTATAATTTATGAAGTATTCATGCTATTATATTATCTGTTTTGGATGTTTATGGGCTTTCTTAAACACTTTTATATTATTTTTGGGACTAACCTATTAACCCAGAGCCCAGTGCCAGTTCCTGTTTTTTCCCTCGTTTCAGAGTTTCGAAGAAAAGGAATATCAAACGGAGTCCAAATGGAATGAAACCTTCGGAGAAGTTATTTTTGGAAAGAAAGCAATCCAGGAGACTTGGAGTGCACGTCAAGGGATCAACGAGGAAGGCACGAGGCAGGAGGGCGCGCCCACCCCCTTGGGCGCGCCCTCCATCCTCGTGGGCCCCTCGTGGCTCCCCTGACATATTTCTTCCTCCTATATATACCCATATACCCTAAAACCTTCGGGGGACAGGATAGATCTGGAGTTCCGCCGCCGTAAGCCTCTGTAGCCACCAAAACCCAATCGGGACCCTGTTCCGGCACCCTGCCGGAGGGGGGAACCCTCACCGGTGGCCATCTTCATCATCCCGGCGCTCTCCATGACGGTGAGGGAGTAGTTCACCCACGGGGCTGAGGGTATGTACCAGTAGCTATGTGTTTGATCTCTCTCTCTCTCGTGTTCTTGAGGTGGTACGATCTTGATGTATCGCGAGCTTTGCTATTATAGTTGGATCTTATGATGTTTCTCCCCCTCTACTCTCTTGTAATGGATTGAGTTTTTCCCTTTGAAGTTATCTTATCGGATTGAGTCTTTAAGGATTTGAGAACACTTGACGTATGCCTTGCCGTGCTTATCTGTGGTGACAATGGGATATCACGTGATCCACTTGATGTATGTTTTGGTGATCAACTTGTGGGTTCCGCCCATGAGCCTATGCATAGGGGTTGGCAGACGTTTTCGTCTTGACTCTCCGGTATAAACTTTGGGGCACTCTTTGAAGTACTTTGTGTTGGTTTGAATAGACGAATCTGAGATTGTGTGATGCATATCGTATAATCATACCCACGGATACTTGAGGTGACAATGGAGTATCTAGGTGACATTAGGGTTTTGGTTGATTTGTTTCTTAAGGTGTTATTCTAGTACGAACTCTATGATAGATCGATCAGAAAGAATAGCTTCATGTTATTTTACTACGGACTCTTGAATAGATCGATCAGAAAGGACAACTTTGAGGTGGTTTCGTACCCTACCATAATCTCTTCGTTTGTTCTTCACTATTAGTGACTTTGGAGTGACTCTTTGTTGCATGTTGAGGGATAGTTATATGATCCAATTATGTTATCATTGTTGAGAGAACTTGCACTAGTGAAAGTATGAACCCTAGGCCTTGTTTCTACACATTGCAATACCGTTCGTGCTCGCTTTTATTATTAGTTACCTTGCTGTTTTTATATTTTCAGATTACAAAAACCTATATCTACCATCCATATTGCACTTCTATCACCATCTCTTCGTCGAACTAGTGCACCTATACAATTTACCATTGTATTGGGTGTGTTGGGGACACAAGAGACTCTTTGTTATTTGGTTGCAGGGTTGCTTGAGAGAGACCATCTTCATCCTACGCCTCCCACGGATTGATAAACCTTAGGTCATCCACTTGACGGAAATTTGCTACTGTCCTACAAACCTCTGCACTTGGAGGCCCAACAACGTCTACAAGAAGAAGGTTGTGTAGTAGACATCAAGCAGTTTCTGGCGCCGTTGCCGGGGAGGTGAGTGCTTGAAGGTATATCTTTAGATCTTGCAATCGAATCTTTTAGTTTCTTGTTTTATCACTAGTTTAGTTTATAAAAGGAAATTAAAAAAATGGAATTGAGTTTGCCTCATACGCTTCATCTTTTTAATATCTTTTGTGAGAATGATGGAAAGGAAATTGTGCTCAAGTGCTAGAAAAAGAAGTCTATAAAATGTTTGGCACTAAATCTTTGAATGATGAGCATGATTGCAATATTGTTAGTATGAACTCTTTGAATATCCATAGTACTAATGATGATTGCACTAGTTATGATGAAAATGTCTCCTATAAACATGTCAATTTTTGTGGAGTGCATTGGGTTTGCAAGTACACACCAAATAGGGAAGATAGATATTGCAAGAGGCATAAGCATTTAGAAACTAAATTGTTGCAGGAAAGGCTAGATGTTTGTGCTGAAAATTTAAATTTTCTTGGCCGTACTTGTGAACTTTGCAATGAACGGGGTCATTTAACTATCCGATGCAAATTGTTTCATGATCTAATCGTGTCCAAAAATTGTGATGACTTGATTTCCCTTGCACATTATAATGAACTTAGTTTGCTTATGGGTTACGAAGAAATTAAACGCATAACTAACTATCTTCCAGAATTTGCCCGTTATAAACTTCTTGGATTTGATCTAGAAGAAATTTATATGTATTGTGCGGTGAATTGCATTGGAAATCCTTATATTGCCAATTACATAAAGAAAATAAAACAAATAGAAGATGAAGACAATACTAATGAAAGGGAAGAGGCTTCCCAATATCCTCCTATTATTTCTTATGATGAATCAGGTAACGAGGAGCCTTCTATTCAACCAATCTCATCAATAAGGAGCTCAAAAAAGAGGGTTAAACCCACACATGATGTGAAGAAGAAAAAAGACGGAGAAGCAAAGGTAGAAAGGTATCTCTCCCAAATGATGTTGCGCCTATTACTCATCGTGATGATGATAATTGCTATACTATTGGTGCTATCCATACTATTAATGATGAGAGTGATTATGCTTATGATATGAAAAGGCCCAAGCTTGGGGATGCTATGTTTGAAGATGATGTTTTTGAGAATATATTTGCTGCAATTAATGTTTGTCCCAAGCTTGGGGATGCTACGTTTAATGAAGATGATATTTTTAGCCTCCCAAGTTTTGATGAGCAAATTTATTATGATGATAGCATGCCTCCTACTTATGATGATTATTGTGATGATACTTATGCTATAAAAAGTAGAGATGATTATATTTATAAAACTTGGCATGATTATGATTACCCTTTTTCTGAACATCACTCTTTTAATGTGGAAATAATTTATAGTATTCAAGTCTCTTATGATACTCCCACAATTCCGAATGAGAAGAATTTTGCTTATGTGGAGAGTAGTAAAATTTCTGTGCAAGTAGATCATGAAAAGAATGCTTTAGGTGCTGGTGATATTCTTGAATTCATTCATGATGCTACTGAAAATTATTATGAGGGAGGAATATATGCTTGTAGGAATTGCAATAATATCAAGTTTCCTCTCTATGTGTTGAAAATCTTGAAGTTATGCTTGTTTTGCCTTCCTATGCTAGTTGATTATTGTTCCCATAAATTGTTTGCTCACAAAATCCCTATGCATAGTAAGTGGGTTAGACTTAAATGTGCTAGTCATATTCTTCATGATGCTCTCTTTATGTTTCAATTCTTATCTTTTATGTGAGCATCATTGAAATCATCATGCCTAGCTAGAGGCGTTAAACGTTAGCGCTTGTTGGGAGGCAACCCAACTTTATTTTTGTTCCTTGGTTTTTGTTCCTGTTTAGTAATAAATAAATCATATAGCCTCTGGTAGATGTGGTTTTATGTTTTAATTAGTGTTTGTGCCAAGTAAGACCTATAGGATCTTCTTGGATGATAGTTATTTGATCTTGCTGAAAATTCCAGAAACTTTCTATTCACGAAAACAATTGTTTAAAATCACCAGAACATGATAAAATACTGATTCCAATTGCAGAAGATCAATAATAAAATTATCTAGGTCTTCCTATTTTGGTAGAAGTTTTTGAGTTCCAGAAGTTTGCGTTAGTTACAAATTACTACAGACTGTTCTGGTTTTGACAGATTCTGTTTTTCGTGTGTTGTTTGCTTATTTGGATGAATCTATGGCTAGTAAAATAGTTTACAAACCATAGAGAATTTGGAATACAGTAGGTTTAGCACCAATATAAATAAAGAATGAGTTCATTACAGTACCTTGAAGTGGTGTTTTGCTTTCTTTCGCCAACGGAGCTTACGAGTTTTCTGTTAAGTTTTGTGTTGTGAAGTTTTCAAGTTTTGGGTAAAGATTCGATGGACTATGGAATAAGGAGTGGCAAGAGCCTAAGCTTGGGGATGCCCAAGGCACCCCAAGGTAATATTCAAGGGTAACCAAGAGCCTAAGCTTGGGGATTCCCCAGAAGGCATCCCCTCTTTCGTCTTCATTCATCGGTAACTTTACTTGGAGCTATATTTTTATTCACCACATGATATGTGTTTTGCTTGGAGCGTCATTTTATTTTCTTTAGCTTTGCTTGATGTTTGAATAAAGTAACAAGATCTGAAATACTTAAATGTGAGAGAGTCTTCACATAGCTATATAATTATTTAACTACTCATTGATCTTCACTTATATCTTTTTAGAGTAGTTTGTCATTTACTCGTGTGCTTCACTTATATACTATGAGTAAATAGTTGAATGTCATAAATTATATATGTTTCATATGCCTTTCCCATGGGGAGTAATGAGTTCACATATAAGAAGTAGAGGTGGTAAATTTTTTGAAGGTTAGCAAACATTGTATTGGTCACTTGAACAATTCATGAAAGAATGTTGAAGGAAGAGAGATTTCACATATAAATATACTATATTGGACATCTTCTATGATTGTGATCCCCATTAATTATTTTCAAACTTGATCAAATTAGTTGAAGTTGGACAAGGAAGACAACATAACGAGTTATGCTTGGGTATATTTGTATAGAAGTTATATTGTTATGGATCCTCTAACATGTGGTGCTTGCTATTTAGAATCTTTTGCTAGCCAAAATATCTATACTAAGTGGGAATACTGCTTGTGCATCCAAATCCCTTGAAGCAAGTTTCTTCCATGAGTGTCCACCATATCTACCTATATGCGGTATTTACTTGCCGTTCCAAGTAAATTTGCATGTGCCAAACTCTAAACCTTCAAATAATAATCTGTTTTGTATGCCCGAATGGCTCATGTAGCGACTAGGGGCTGTCAGTATCTTCCATGCTAGGTGGGTTATTCTCACGATGAGTGGACTCCGCTCATCATTCACGAGAAAATGGCTGGTAACTGGGATGCCCAGTACTATGTTCAAAAGATCAAAAACAAATTCGCAAATAATTTAAACAAAACTCCCCCAGGAATGTTGATAGTTGGACGGCACCCATTGTTTCGGACAAGCCGTGGAGTGTGAATGTTGGTGGAGGGGGAGTAAAAAATTTACCTTTCTGCGTGGGAACCGCCTATAATGTATCTAGTATGGAAGATATTGGGAACTCTTGGTCGTTATGTTGACAATGAAAGCATACCTCTCAAAATTATTTTCATCTCTGTTTTTGCTTCGAGCTCTGGCACCTCTGCGAATCTCTGCTTCCCTCTGCGAAGGGCCTATCTTTTACTTTTATGCAAGAGTCAGTAGTATTCCTTCTGATTCCAACCTACTCTTTAGTTGGCAAGCATCATGTGATGGAAAGATCTGAGCATATATGGCCATTCAAATATATTTGATCATGAATTATTATTGTTGACAATTATCTATATGATAAATGAGTTGGGAGGCGAAACATTAGGCCCCTATCTTTCTCTGTGTTCGATGGATGCTATTTGTTCTAAAAATATGCTTTGAGTGGTAGCAATCATGGAAGACTAAAAGATAGTTGAGTATGTGAAGTTTGCTGAATCAAAGCTCTGACATAGACTCTTCCTGAAAATAAGATGAATTTTAATTGTCTGATGACTAATAACACGGTTTGTTAGTTTTCAAGAAAGTTTATGATTTATACTTTAACATGTGAATAGCTTGTTACTTGACCATGAAAAGTTCTATGAGTTGAACTACTGTTATGACATATAATGATGCTAGAAAAGGTGATTGAAATTATCATTGATCAAACTTATGCACCTGCTAGCATTCACACTTCATAAATTCTTTCTTTTATCATTTACCTACTCGAGGACGAGCAGGAATTATGCTTGGGGATGCTGATACGTCTCCAACGTATCTATAATTTATGAAGTATTCGTGCTATTATATTATCTGTTTTGGATGTTTATGGGCTTTATTAAACAATTTTATATGATTTTTGGGACTAACCTATTAACCTAGAGCCCAGTGCCAGTTCCTGTTTTTCCCTTGTTTCAGTGTTTCAAAGAAAAGGAATATCAAACGGAGTCCAAACGGAATGAAACCTTCGGAGAAGTTATTTTTGGAAAGAAAGCAATCCAGGAGACTTGGAGTGCACGTCAGGGGATCAACGAGGAAGGCACGAGGCAGGGGGTGCGCCCACCCCCCCTCGGCGCGTCGTCCACCCTCATGGGCCCCTCGTGGCTCCCCTGCCGTATTTCTTCCTCCTATATATACCCATATACCCTAAAACCTTCGGGGGACAGGATAGATCTGGAGTTCCGCCGCCGTAAGCCTCTGTAGCCACCAAAAACCAATCGGGACCCTGTTCCGGCACCCTGCTGGAGGGGGGAACCCTCACCGGTGGCCATCTTCATCATCCCGGTGCTCTCCATGACGAGGAGGGAGTAGTTCACCCTCGGGGCTGAGGGTATGTACCAGTAGCTATGTGTTTGATCTCTCTCTCTCTCGTGTTCTTGAGGTGGTACGATCTTGATGTATCGCGAGCTTTGCTATTATAGTTGGATCTTATGATGTTTCTCCCCCTCTACTCTCTTGTAATGGATTGAGTTTTTCCCTTTGAAGTTATCTTATCGGATTGAGTCTTTAAGGATTTGAGAACACTTGATGTATGTCTTGCCGTGCTTATCTGTGGTGACAATGGGATATCACGTGATCCACTTGATGTATGTTTTGGTGATCAACTTGCGGGTTCCGCCCATGAACCTATGCATAGGGGTTGGCACACGTTTTCGTCTTGACTCTCCGGTAGAAACTTTGGGGCACTCTTTGAAGTACTTTGTTTGGTTTTGAATAGATGAATCTGAGATTGTGTGATGCATATCGTATAATCATACCCACGGATACTTGAGGTGACAATGGAGTATCTAGGTGACATTAGGGTTTTGGTTGATTTGCGTCTTAAGGTGTTATTCTAGTACGAACTCTATGATAGATCGAACGGAAAGAATAGCTTCATGTTATTTTACTACGGACTCTTGAATAGATCGATCAGAAAGGATAACTTTGAGGTGGTTTCGTACCCTACCATAATCTCTTCGTTTGTTCTTCACTATTAGTGACTTTGGAGTGACTCTTTGTTGCATGTTGAGGGATAGTTATATGATCCAATTATGTTATTATTGTTGAGAGAACTTGCACTAGTGAAAGTATGAACCCTAGGCCTTGTTTCTACACATTGCAATACCGTTCGTGCTCACTTTTATTATTAGTTACCTTGCTGTTTTTATATTTTCAGATTACAAAAACCTATATCTACCATCCATATTGCACTTGTATCACCATCTCTTCGCCGAACTAGTGCACCTATACAATTTACCATTGTATTGGGTGTGTTGGGGACACAAGAAACTCTGTGTTATTTGGTTGTAGGGTTGCTTGAGAGAGACCATCTTCATCCTACGCCTCCCACAGATTGATAAACCTTAGGTCATCCACTTGAGGGAAATTTGCTACTTTCCTACAAACCTCTGCACTTGGAGACCCAACAACGTCTACAAGAAGAAGGTTGCGTAGTAGACATCAGGGATGCCCGCACTGCATGTTGGCGTAGGAGTAAAAGGCCGTCAAGGTGGAAAGCGCATCCTACTTTTGTCGCAAGGGAAAATTCCACACATAATGAGAGTAGTCATCAAGAATAACCAATAATATAAATAGCCTGAATTACTAGGAACTGGAGAGGTCCACACATCACTATGGATCAACTGAAAAGGAAAATAAGCAATGGTGGTGGAATTATTAAACGGGAGGCGGACGTGTTTGCCAAAACGACAAGCATGCCAAGTATGATCCTCTATCTTATTACAACTGAAACTGAAACTCCTAAGAATATGACGAAGAGTGACGGGGTTGGGATGACCCAGACGAGCGTGCCAAAGATCGATGCCAGGAGAGGGAGCAATCGGAGCGGTGATGGTGGAGGAGGGCGGATGCACCGGATAGAGCTCGTCTGGTCTGTCACATCGGTGAAGTGCCATCCTGGTTTGAGCGTCCTTGACACAAAAACCAAGTTCGTCAAATTCAACAGTAACAGGATTTTCACGAGTGAAACAACGAACCGAAATAAGATTTTTAATGAGATGAGGTGAAACAAGTATGTTATACAAGGATAAAGGCATGGAATTAGAAGGAAACAAAGTGTGCCCAACTTGTGTGATGGGAAGGGTGGAACCGTCATCGACGGTGATGCGGGTGGCGGTGGTGACAGGAGAGAAAGAGGCAAGATTACCAGGATGAGCAAACATATGAGCAGTAACCCCGGTGTCCATGTACCAATCACCACCGCCAGTTTAGTTGTTCGGTGAAGGAGCGGTGTGAAGCGCGGCGAGCAGCGCGGGGTCCCAAGGCGCCGGAGGCAGCGCCAACGGAGGTGACAGAGATGTCATCGGGAAACTGTAGCCGCCACTCAGCTGCGGCGGTGGGTACCCTCCGTATGGCTGCGGGGCAGCGTAGTATGCCTGATGTGCCGGGGGACGTGGCACTGGAAGAGTCGGGGCCGGCGCCCACGAGACCGGCCCACGGTGGAGGGGCCTGTGGCTGCTATTGCTGGCGAAGAGGGCCCGCGAGTGCCTAGTGTTGCTGCCGGCCACCGCGCCGGTCACCTCGGCGCCGATCAGTTGGGGGGAGGGGGCGGGGCAGGCACGCCGTAGGGGGGCGTCGGCAGGGGCAGCAACATTACTTCTGCTGGTACGGCGCGAGGACCCACGGCTATGGAGGAGCGGCGGGCGGTGGTGGAGGACCGTCGCGGGTGGTGCCGGCGGCAAGGGCGGTGTGCATGGCCCGATTCTTGACTTGCTTGATCCGACGCTCCTCCAACCGGAGATAGACCATGAACTTGGCGAAGGAGGGCTCGGGGATGAGCGTGAGGTTCGCCGCGGCGTTGCCGAAGTCCTCGTTGAGGCCGGCGGTGAACATGCTGAGGAGGATATCGTCATTGATCTTCGTGCCGATGTTGCGGAGCTCGTCAGCGAGAGTCTTGAGACGGTGACAGTAGTCGTCGACAGAGGAGTTGTGTTGGTGGCACCCAAAAAACTCTTGCTGCAAAAAATGCAACATTGGAGATGATTGTCGGTGAAGAGTCCGTTCAGCTTGGTCCAAACGGCGAGGGCATCATCACCGTCTTGCACGACCGTATAAAACTGGTCTGGTGAGATGGTGAGGAAGAACCACCGGATGAGTGTGGCATCGATGGTGGACCACTCATGATGCGCGGGCACGAGGCTAGACACGACGGAGCCATTCACGTGGTCAAGGAGGTTGTACTCCTGGAACACGAGGGAGAAGTACGTCTTCCATGCGTAGTAAGAGGAGTCCGTCTGAGCAAGGCGGACCGGAATCCGCTCGTAGATGTTGAGGTTGTGGATGTCGGCGGTATTGGGGGGGGGGGCTGGCGACGGCGAATGGGTTGGGGCGGAGGAGGTGATGGAAGACATGGTGAAAAAGCTAGGGTTAGGGTGCGGCGGCGGCTTGCGGCGGCAGGTGAGAGGAAGCGGCGACCATGGATGGGGGCGGTGGCGGTAGTAGCTAGAGGCGGCGGCGAAGGGGCGCGGCGGCGGCGCTATGAGGAAGGCATGGCGGCAGCAGGGGAAGGACACGGCGGCGGCGGCGCGAGGGTGGGGGCGCGGCGGTGGTGGGCGGAAGCTAGCGTTTAGAACCCGGAAACTGATACCATGTATGATGATGGGAATTGCACGATGTATTGATCGGGTGCAATCACACATATATATAATGTACAATGGTGGGCCATGACCTCAACTATACAAGGACCTAGTAGGTGGGCCCGATACACGAATATGCACATAACACATATATTCAACACTTCTTAACAATAGCTCCGTATAAACTACGGTGTTTACATCTAAATGTAAATGACTTCATAGCATATCTTCGGTCCATCCGAGCGACAGGAGGGAAAACCTAGCAACCGCTGGGGCCTCCCCTTCTCCATCCTCCTTCCTCGACGCCGCCAGAGGGCTTGACCGGGCGAAGCCCGGCCGGCGACGGCGATGGGGGGATCCATCCTCCTCTTGCGTGGTGGACTCGACGCAGGCCAGGGCTGCTGAGTCGGAGTGTGGTGCCAGAGGCGCGCGCCAAAGCAACGCAACGACGACGACATGGAGGGTGCGCGTCGGGTGACATGGAGCGAAGCGTGCTCGGGGATCAGCGGCGGCCAGATCTGACCCGCGGGGTGGTGCGAGTTGCGGTCAGCCGGCTACATTGTGGCTGTGGAGGCTGCTCCTCACGACAGCAACAACATGTCTCCCTGCCCGACGTCGCCTTCTGACGATGCGGCGGTGGATGTCGGGGTGGCGGCCTCAGGCGACGGAGCTGGTGGTGGCTTTCTCATCATAGTGATGGAAGGTCAAGCGTAGCTGACCATGGGGCGAAGCGCGAGGGATTCGGGACCTAATGCTCGGATTTGACGGTCGTGGCGGCAGTGGATGCTTCCTGTAGCACCCGGAATCGGGGCAGTGGCTCCTCTCCTTCGACGGCAATGGACTCCCTGGTAGTGTGGGCGACGTGAAGTCTGGATCTCAAGGTGGCAACGGCCTTCTAAGGCTAGTATTGGGATGTCCCCTCCATCAGTAGATTGGATTCGATGTGGCTCGGCAGGTGACACATGCGTCTCTTTTGGGGTTGTGGGGCAGTGCCTGTCGCGGGCAGGTGATGCCTCGGACGGATGCGCCGCTGGCGGATGCTACATACTACGTCTCATGCGGGGGCGTCAAGTCATGCGTGCTACCGGCATGTTCTGTCGCATGTTGAAAGTGCAACTATCCCTGGGTGGTTTTGGTAATTATTAACAACATATAGCTCATTGAGCTAATGCTATTTCAAGATAAATATTTCAGGAAAGCTCAATGATTGGCATGGCATGGATTAGGAATGTGGACCCCTCAAAATGCTAAGGACAAAAGATTGCTCAAGCTCTAAAGCTCAAGACTCTACATTTTACTTGTAGTGATCCAAGATCACATTGAGTCCATAGGAAAAGCCAATACTATTAAAAGGGGATGAAGTGTTGCTTAATGGCTTGCTTGCTCAAAATGCTTAGTGACATGCTCCAAAACCCTCAACCACTTTCTCATATCCACATATGTCCCAAACCAAAAGTCAAACTCGGCCCCACCAAAACTTTCTATCCTGCGCCATCGAGTTCAGTTGACATAGCCACTGCCACAAAACCCTAGTCACTTCGGTCTTACCGATAGGGATCTCGGTCTCACCGAGATGGGATTGCAAACTCTCTATTTCCCTTCGTAACGTTTCGGTCCAACCGAGATGAGTGATCGGTCCAACCGAGTTCGCAATGCAAACTCTCTGTTTCCCTTTTGTAACGTTTCGGTCTCACCGAGATGAGCGAATCGGTCCCACCGAGTTTGCCTGACCAACTCTCTGTTAGCTTGTTACCAAAATCGGTCTCGCCGAGTTTGTGTAATCGGTCTCACTGAGATTACGTTATGCCCTAACCCTAATGAAACCGGTCCCACCGAGTTGACATGTCGGTCCCACCGAAAATACTAACATTCACATTTTGAACTAAATCGGTCTGACCGAGTTGCATTATTCGGTCCCACCGAGTTTGGTGATTTGTGTGTAACGGTTAGATTTTGTGTGGAGGCTATATATACCCCTCCACCCACTCTTCATTCGTGGAGAGAGCCATCAGAACATGCCTACACTTCCATCATACATTTTCTGAGAGAGAACCACCTACTCATGTGTTGAGGTCAAGATATTCCATTCCAACCATATGAATCTTGATCTCTAGCCTTCTCCAAGTTCCTTTCCAGTCAAATCATCTTTCCACCAAATCCAAATCTGTGAGAGAGAGTTGAGTGTTGGGGAGACTATCATTTGAAGCACAAGAGCAAGGAGTTCATCATCAACACACCATCTATTACCTTTTGGAGAGTGGTGTCTCCTAGATTGGTTAGGTGTCACATGGGAGCCTCCATCAAGATTGTGGAGTTGAACCAAGGAGTTTGTACGGGCAAGGAGATCGCCTACTTCGTGAAGATCTACACTAGTGAGGCAAGTCCTTCGTGGGCGATGGCCATGGTGGCATAGACAAGGTTGCTTCTTCGTGGACCCTTCGTGGGTGGAGCCCTCCGTGGACTCGCGCAACCATTACCCTTTGTGGGTTGAAGTCTCCATCAACGTGGATGTACGATAGCACCACCTATCGGAACCACGCCAAAAATCTCTGTGTCTACATTGCGTTTTCTCCCTCCAAACTCCTCCCTTTACCTTCATGTGCAATGTTTTACATTCCGCTGCAATAATCTTAGACTTGCATGTGTAGGTTGTTTACTTGACTAGAGCTAAGTTGCTAAAATCTGCCAAGACTGAAAAGTGGGAAAAGGCTAGATTTTTATTTGGTCAAGTACTCTAATCACCCCCCTCTAGACATACTTTCGATCCTACAAGTGGTATCAGAGCTTTGGTCTCCATTTGCCTTGATTTCCATAGCTTTTGGTGATCATAGCCTTGGTTTCACAACCTAGGAGAGTATGGCGTCTAGCGAGGGAAATTACCACCGTAGAGGTCCTTGTTGGGGATCGTTGCAGAAATGAAAAAAAATTCTACGCATCACCAAGATCAATCTATGGAGTTTACTAGCAACGAGAGGGGAGTGCATCTTCATACCTTTGAAGATCGCGAGTCGGAAGCGTTGCAAGAACGCGGATGAGGGAGTCGTACTCGTAGCGATTTAGATCGCGGTAGATTCTGATCCTTGCGCCAAACAATGGCACCTCCGCGTTCAACACACGTGCAGCCCGGTGATGTCTCCCGCACCTTGATCCAGCAAGGAGGAGGGAGAGGTTGAGGAAGAGGGCTCCAACAGCAGCACGACGGCGTGGTGGTGATGGAGTGGCAGTTCTCCGGCAGGGCTTCGCCAAGCTCACGCGGAGGAGGAGAGGTGTTGGGGAGGGGAGGGGCTGCGCCTTGGATGTTGTGCAGCCCTCCCTCTACCCCTCTATTTATAGGGAGAAGGGGGAAGGGGGCCGGCCCCTCTAGATGAGATCTAGAGGGGGGCGGCGCCCAAGGGGGAGGGGGCTTGCCCCCCAAGCAAGGGGGGCGCCTCCTTTAGGGTTCCCCCCAACCATAGGCGCATGGGCCCTAAGGGGGGATGGCGCCCAGCCCACTTAGGGGCTGGTTCCCTTCCACCTACAGCCCATAAGGCCCTCCAGGGCAGGTGGACCCTCCCGGTGGACCCCCGGAACCCCTCTGGTGGTCCCGGTACAATACCGGCATACCCCCGAATATTTCCGGTGACCGTATGATGACTTCCCATATATAAATCTTCACCTCCGGACCATTCCAAAACTCCTCGTGACGTCCGGGATCTCATCCGGGACTCCGAACAACATTCAGTAATCACATACAAATCTTCCTTATAACCCTAGCGTCATCGAACCTTAAGTGTGTAGACCCTACGGGTTCGGGAATCATGCAGACATGACCGAGACAGCTCTCTAGCCAATAACCAACAGCGGGATCTGGATACCCATGTTGGCTCCCACATGTTCCACGATGCTCTCATCGGATGAACCACGATGTCGAGGATTCAAGCAATCCCGTATACAATCCCTTTGTCAATCCGTACGTTACTTGCCCGAGATTCGATCGTCGGTATCCCAATACCTCATTCAATCTCGTTACCGGCAAGTCACTTTACTCGTTCCGTAATGCATGATCCGTGACTAACTACTTAGTCACATTGAGCTCATTATGATGATGCATTACCGAGTGGGCCCAGAGATACCTCTCCGTCATACGGAGTGACAAATCCCAGTCTCGATCCGTGCCAACCCAACAGACACTTTCGGAGATACCTGTAGTGCACCTTTATAGCCACCCAGTTACGTTGTAACGTTTGGCACACCCAAAGCATTCCTACGGTATCCGGGAGTTGCACGATCTCATGGTCTAAGGAAATGATACTTGACATTAGAAAAGCTTTAGCAAACGAACTACACGATCTAGTGCTATGCTTAGGATTGGGTCTTGTCCATCACATCATTCTCCTAATGATGTGATCCTGTTATCAATGACATCTAATGTCCATGGTCAGGAAAACGTAACCATCTATTGATCAACGAGCTAGTCAACTAGAGGCTCACTAGGGACATGTTATGGTCTATGTGTTCACACATGTATTACGATTTCCGGATAACACAATTATAGCATGAATAGACAATTATCATGAACAAGGAAATGTAATAATAACCATTTTATTATTGCCTCTAGGGCATATTTCCAACAGTCTCCCACTTGCACTAGAGTCAATAATCTAGTTACATTGTGATGAATAGTACACCCATAGAGTTCTGGTGTTGATCATGTTTCGCCCGTGGAAGAGGTTTAGTCAACGGATCTGCGACATTCAAATCCGTATGCACTTTACAAATATCTATGTCTCCATTTTGAACATTTTCACGAATGGAGTTGAAGCGACGCTTGATGTGCCTGGTCTTCTTGTGAAACCTGGGCTCCTTGGCAAGGGCAATAGCTCTAGTGTTGTCTAGAAGAGAGTCATCGGCCCCGATGCATTGGGAATAACTCCTAGGTCGGCAATGAACTCCTTCATCCAGATTGCTTCATGTGCTGCCTCCGAGGCTGCCATGTACTCCGCTTCACATGTAGATCCCGCCACGATGCTTTGCTTGCAACTGCACCAGCTGAATGCCCCACCATTCAAAATATACACGTATCCGGTTTGTGACTTAGAGTCATCTAGATCTGTGTCGAAGCCAGCATCGACATAACCCTTTACGACGAGCTCTTCGTCACCTCCATAAACGAGAAACATATCCTTAGTCCTTTTCAGGAAGGATGTTCTTGACCACTGTCCAGTGTTCCATGCCGGGATTACTTTGGTACCTTCCTACCAAACTTACGACAAGGTTTACATCAGGTCTGGTACACAGCATGGCATACATAATAGACCCTATGGCCGAGGCATAGGGGATGACACTCATCTTTTCTCTATCTTCTGCCATGGTCGGGCATTGAGCCGTGCTCAATCTCACACCTTTCAATACAGGCAAGAACCCCTTCTTGGATTGATCCATATTGAACTTCTTCAATATCTTATCAAGGTATGTGCTTTGTGAAAGACCTATGAGGCGTCTCGATCTATCTCTATAGATCTTGATGCCTAATATGTAAGCAGCTTCTCCAAGGTCCTTCATTGAAAAACACTTATTCAAGTAGGCCTTTATGCTTTCCAAGAATTCTATATCATTTCCCATCAATAGTATGTCATCAACATATAATATGAGAAATGCTACGGAGCTCCCACTCACTTTCTTGTAAACACAGGCTTCTACATAAGTCTGTGTAAACCCAAACGCTTTGATCATCTCATCAAAGCGAATGTTCCAACTCCGAGATGCCTGCACCAGCCCATAGATTGAGCGCTGGAGCTTGCATACCTTGTCAGCATTCTTAGGATCGACAAAACCTTCCGGATGCATCATATACAATTCTTCCTTAAGGAAGCCGTTAAGGAATGCCGTTTTGACGTCCATTTGCCATATTTCATAATCGTAGAATGCGGCAATTGCTAACATGATTCGGATGGACTTCAGCTTCGCTACGGGTGAGAAGGTCTCATCGTAGTCAACTCCTTGAACTTGTCGATAACCCTTAGCGACAAGTCGAGCTTTATAGATGGTAACATTTCCATCCGCGTCCGTCTTCTTCTTAAAGATCCATTTATTTTCTATCGCTCGCCGATCATCGGGCAAGTCTGTCAAAGTCCATGCTTTGTTTTCATACATGGATCCTATCTCGGATTGCATGGCTTCAAGCCATTTGTTGGAATCTGGGCCCGCCATTGCTTCTTCATAGTTTGAAGGTTCATCGTTGTCCAACAACATGATTTCCAGGACAGGGTTGCCGTACCACTCTGGTGCGGAACGTGTCCTTGTGGACCTACGAAGTTCAGTGGTAACTGATCATGATCTTCGTCATTAACTTCCTCTCTAGTCGGTGCAGGCACCACAGAAACATTTTCTTGTGCTGCGCTACTTTCTGGTTCGAGAGGGGTCATCTCATCAAGTTCCACTTTCCTCCCACTTATTACTTTCGAGAGAAACTCTTTCTCCAGAAAGGACCCGTTCTTGGCAATGAAGATCTTGCCTTCGGATCTGAGGTAGAAGGTATACCCAATGGTTTCCTTAGGGTATCCTATGAAGATGCATTTTTCCGACTTGGGTTCGAGCTTTTCAGGTTGAAGTTTCTTGACATAAATATCGCATCCCCAAACTTTAAGAAACGACAGCTTAGGTTTCTTTCCAAACAATAATTCATACAGTGTCGTCTCAATGGATTTCGACGGAGCCCTATTTAAAGTGAATGCGGCAGTCTCTAAAGCATAACCCCAAAATGATAGCGGTAGATCGGTAAGAGACATCATAGATCGCACCATATCCAATAGAGTGCGACTACGATGTTCGGACACACCATTACACTGAGGTGTTCCAGGCGGCGTGAGTTGTGAAACAATTCCACATTTCCTTAAGTGTGTGCCAAATTCGTGACTCAAATATTCCCCTCCACGATCTGATCGTAAGAACTTTATTTTCCTGTCACGTTGATTCTCAACCTCACTCTGAAATTCCTTGAACTTTTCAAAGGTCTCAGACTTGTGTTTCATTAAGTAGACATACCCATATCTACCTAAGTCATCAGTGAGGGTGAGAACATAACGATAGACACCGCGAGCCTCAACGCTCATTGGACCGCACACATCAGTATGTATGATTTCCAATAAGTTGGTTGCTCGCTCCATTGTTCCGGAGAACGGAGTCTTGGTCATTTTTCCCATGAGGCATGGTTCGCACGTGTCAAATGATTCATAATCAAGAGACTCCAAAAGTCCATCTGCATGGAGTTTCTTCATGCGTTTGACACCAATGTGACCAAGGCGGCAGTGCCACAAGTATGTGGGACTATCATTATCAACCTTACATCTTTTGGCATTCACACTATGAATATGTGTAACATCACGTTCGAGATTCAATAAGAATAAACCATTGACCAGCGGGGCATGGCCATAAAACATATCTCTCATGTAAATAGAACAACCATTATTCTCAGATTTAAATGAGTAGCCATCTCGCATTAAACGAGATCCAGATACAATGTTCATGCTCAAAGCTGGCACTAAATAACAATTATTGAGGTTTAAAACTAATCCCGTAGGTAAATGTAGAGGTAGCGTGCCGACGGCGATCACATCGACCTTGGAACCATTCCCGACGCGCATCGTCACCTCGTCCTTCGCCAGTCTCCGCTTATTCCGCAGCTCCTGTTTTGAGTTAGAAATATGAGAAACCGCACCGATATCAAATACCCAGGAGCTACTACGAGCGCTGGTAAGGTACACATCAGTAACATGTATATCACATATACCTTTGGTATTGCCAGCCTTCTTATCCACTAAGTACTTGGGGCAGTTCCGCTTCCAGTGACCGTTTCCCTTGCAATAAAAGCACTCAGTCTCAGGCTTGGGTCCATGCTTTGGCTTCTTCCCAGCAACTGGCTTACCGGGCACGGCAACCCCCTTGCCGTCCTTCTTGAAGTTCTTCTTACCCTTGCCTTTCTTGAAACTAGTTGTTTTATTGACCATCAAGACTTGATGTTCCTTTTTGATCTCCACCTCCGCTGAGTTCAGCATTGAATATACCTCAGGAATGGTCTTTTCCATCCCCTGCATATTGAAGTTCATCACAAAGCTCTTGTAGCTAGGTGGGTGCGACTGAAGGATTCTGTCAACGACTGCGTCATCCGGGAGAATAACTCCCAGCTGAGATAAGCGATTGTGTAACCCAGACATTTTGAGTATGTCCTCGCTGACACAACTATTCTCCTCCATCTTACAACTGTAGAACTTGTCAGAGACTTCATATCTCTCGACCTGGGCATGAGCTTGGAAAACCATTTTCAGCTCTTGGAACATCTCATATGCTCCGTGCTTCTCAAAACGCTTTTGGAGCCCCGGTTCTAAGCTGTAAAGCATGCCGCACTGAACCAGGGAGTAGTCATCAACACGTGCTTGCCAGGCGTTCATAATGTCTTGGTTTGCTGGGACGGGTGCTTCACCTAGCGGTGCTTCCAGGACATATGCTTTCTTGGCAGCTATGAGGATGATCCTCAAGTTCCGGACCCAGTCCGTATAGTTGCTACCATCGTCTTTCAGCTTGGTTTTCTCTAGGAACACGTTGAAGTTGAGGTTGACATTAGCGTGGGCCATTTGATCTACAAGACATATTGTAAATGTTTTAGACTAAGTTCATGATAATTAAATTCATCTAATCAAATTATTAATGAACTCCCACTCAGACAGACATCCCTCTAGTCATCTAAGTGATACATGATCCGAGTCAACTAGGCCGTGTCCGATCATCACGTGAGACGGACTAGTCATCATCGGTGAACATCTTCATGTTCATCGTATCTGCTATACGACTCATGCTTGACTTTTCGGTCTCTTGTGTTCCGAGGCCATGTCTGTACATGCTAGGCTCGTCAAGTCAACCTAAGTGTATTGCGTGTGTAAATCTGGCTTACACCCGTCGTATGCGAACGCTAGAACCTATCACACCCGATCATCACGTGGTGCTTCGAAACAACGAACCTTCGCAACGGTGCACAGTTAGGGGGAACACTTTCTTGAAATTTTAGCGAGGGATCATCTTATTTATGCTACCGTCGTTCTAAGCAAATAAGATGTAAAACATGATAAACATCACATGCAATCAAATAGTGAGATGATATGGCCAATATCATTTTTGCTCCTTTTGATCTCCATCTTCGGGGCGCCATGATCATCATCGTCACCGGCATGACACCATGATCTCCATCATCATGATCTCCATCATCGTGTCTTCATGAAGTTGTCTCGCCAACTATTACTTCTACTACTATGGCTAACGGTTAGCAATAAAGTAAAGTAATTACATGACGTTTCAGTTGACACGCAGGTCATAAATAAATTAAGACAACTCCTATGGCTCCTGCCGGTTGTCATACTCATCGACATGCAAGTCGTGATTCCTATTACAAGAACATGATCAATCTCATACATCACATTCTTCTGGCCATATCACATCACATGACACATGCTGCAAAAACAAGTTAGACGCCCTCTAATTGTTGTTTCAAATTTTTACGTGGCTGCTATAGGTTTCTAGCAAGAACGTTTCTTACCTACGCCAAAACCACAACGTGATATGCCAATTTCTATTTACCCTTCATAAGGACCCTTTTCATCGAATCCGATCCGACTAAAGTGGGAGAGACAGACACCCGCTAGCCACCTTATGCAACTAGTGCATGTCAGTCGGTGGAACCTGTCTCACGTAAGCGTACGTGTAAGGTCGGTCCGGGCCACTTCATCCCACGATGCCGCCGAATCAAGATAAGACTAGTAACGGCAAGTAAATTGACAAAATCGATGCCCACAACAACTTGTGTTCTACTCGTGCATAGAAACTACGCATAGACCTAGCTCATGATGCCACTGTTGGGGATCGTTGTAGAAATTAAAAAAAATTGGGCGCATCACCAAGATCAATCTATGGAGTTTACTAGCAACGAGAGGGGAGTGCATCTTCATACCTTTGAAGATCGCGAGTCGGAAACGTTGCAAGAACGCGGATGAGGGAGTCGTACTCGTAGCGATTCAGATCGCGGTAGATTCCGATCCTAGCGCCGAACAACGGCACCTCCGCGTTCAACACACGTGCAGCCCGGTGACGTCTCCCGCACCTTGATCCAGCAAGGAGGAGGGAGAGGTTGAGGAAGAGGGCTCCAATAGCAGCACGACGGCGTGGTGGTGATGGAGTGGCAGTTTTCCGGCAGGGCTTCACCAAGCTCACGCGGAGGAGGAGAGGTGTTGGGGAGGGGAGGGGCTGCG
Source organism: Triticum aestivum (assembly GCF_018294505.1). Taxonomy (NCBI): domain Eukaryota; kingdom Viridiplantae; phylum Streptophyta; class Magnoliopsida; order Poales; family Poaceae; genus Triticum; species Triticum aestivum. The sequence continues at coordinate 77,603,029 of NC_057808.1, read as the reverse complement.
CCTTGGATGTTGTCCTACAGCCCTCCCTCTACCCCTCTATTTATAGGGAGAAGGGGGAAGGGGGACGGCCCCTCTAGATGAGATCTAGAGGGGGGGCGGCGGCCAAGGGGGGAGGGGGCTTGCCCCCCAAGCAAGGGGAGGCGCCCCCTTTAGGGTTCCCCCCAACCCTAGGCGCATGGGCCCTAAGGGGGGATGGCGCCCAGCCCACTTAGGGGCTGGTTCACTTCCACCTACAGCCCATAAGGCCCTTCGGGGCAGGTGGACCCTCTCGGTGGACCCCCGGAACCCCTCCGGTGGTCCCGGTACAATACCGGCATACCCCCAAATATTTCCGGTGACCGTATGATGACTTCCCATATATAAATCTTCACCTCCGGACCATTCCGGAACTCCTCGTGACGTCCGGGATCTCATCCGGGACTCCGAACAACATTCGGTAATCACATACAAATCTTCCTTATAACCCTAGCGTCATCGAACCTTAAGTGTGTAGACCCTACGGGTTCGGGAATCATGCAGACATGACCGAGACAGCTCTCTAGCCAATAACAAACAGCGGGATCTGGATACCCATGTTGGCTCCCACATGTTCCACGATGATCTCATCGGATGAACCACGATGTTGAGGATTCAAGCAATCCCGTATACAATTCCCTTTGTCAATCTGTACGTTACTTGCCCGAGATTCGATCGTCGGTATCCCAATACCTCGTTCAATCTCGTTACCGGCAAGTCACTTTACTCGTTCCGTAATGCATGATCCCGTGACTAACTACTTAGTCAAATTGAGCTCATTATGATGATGCATTACCGAGTGGGCCCAGAGATACCTCTCCGTCATACGGAGTGACAAATCCCAGTCTCGATCCGTGCCAACCCAACAGACACTTTTGGAGATACCTGTAGTGCACCTTTATAGCCCCCCAGTTACGTTGTGACGTTTGGTACACCCAAAGCATTCCTACGGTATCCGGGAGTTGCACGATCTCATGGTCTAAGGAAATGATACTTGACATTAGAAAAGCTTTAGCAAACAAACTACACGATCTAGTGCTATGCTTAGGATTGGGTCTTGTCCATCACATCATTCTCCTAATGATGTGATCCCATTATCAATGACATCTAATGTCCATGGTCAGGAAAACGTAACCATCTATTGATCAACGAGCTAGTCAACTAGAGGCTCACTAGGGACATGTTATGGTCTATGTGTTCACACATGTATTACGATTTCCGGATAACACAATTATAGCATGAACAATAGACAATTATCATGAACAAGGAAATATAATAATAACCATTTTATTATTGCCTCTAGGGCATATTTCCAATAGTCCTTACTTTGATGGTACTAATTTTGCTAGTTGGAAGCATAAGATGAAAATGCATATTCTTGGACATAACCCCGCCGTTTGGGCTATTGTGTGTATTGGCTTGCAAGGTGAATTCTTTGATGGGAGAGAACCGAGCCGTGAAGCTACCGCGGAAGAGTTGAAGATGCTGCAATACAATGCTCAAGCTTGTGATATTCTCTTCAACGGATTGTACCCCGAAGAATTCAACAAAATCAGCTGTCTTGAGAATGCAAAGGAAATTTGGGATACTTTGATTGATATGCACGAGGGTACCGACTCCGTCAAGGAATCCAAATTGGATGTGCTTCAAAGTCAACTTGACAAGTGCAAAATGAAGGATGGTGAAGGTGTCGCTGAAATGTACTCTAGGCTTGCTCTCATCACAAATGAGATTGCCGGCTTAGGAAGTGAAGAGATGACCGATAGATTCATCATCAAGAAGATCCTAAGAGCATTGGATGGAAAATATGATACCGTGTGCACATTGATCCAAATGATGCCCAATTACAAAGATCTCAAGGCACTGAAGTCATTGGAAGAATTGTTGCGCATGAGATGTCACTCAAGGATAAGGAAGAGCTTCACAACAAGTCAAGTGGTGCTTACAAAGCCTCATGTGATGCTCCCACATCATCTAGTGAGAAACAAACCTTCAATGAAGAATTGGGCCTAATGGTGAAGAACTTCAACAAGTTCTACAAGAGTAGAAGCAAGGAAAGAAGTTCCAAGTCAAGGTCCTACAATGACAAAAGATCTTCAAGTCGTGAACGAAATTGCTACAATTGTGGAAGACCCGGACACTACTCCAATGAGTGTACGGCTCCCTACAAAAGAAGAGAAGATTCTCCTAAAAGAAGAAGTAGAAGAGAAGAATCACCACCAAGAGAGAGAAGGAGTAGAGATGATCGTTATGAACGTAGAACCTCTCGAAGAAGCAAGGATTCGGAAAGGAAGGACAAATCATCAAGGAGCTACACAAAGCGAAGACATCAAGCTCATGTTGGTGAATGGGTATCCGGCTCCGACTCCGACCATCACTCCGAAAGAAGTTATCACTCTGACTCCGAATATACTCCAGATGAAGGTGTTGCCGGTCTAGCACTTGTGTCAACCAACTCCTATGACATATTTGACTCACCAAATGAAGGAATTGGAAGATGCTTCATGGATAAAGGCCCAAAGGTATCACACCCCGAGTATGTTTATTTCAATAGTGATGAAGATGATTTGCTAGGAGATGATGATTTACTTGTTGACAACTCTAGCTATGAAAACTATGATGAACTTGCTACTGATCATGCTAATCAAGATAAAATGAATGACGATGATAAGAAGGAGATTGAGCGTCTAACTAAAGAACTAAACACTCTTAAGTTAGCTCATGAAACTACCTTGGAATATCATCAAGAACTTTTAAAAACTCATCAGAAGCTACGCTTTGAAAAGCTCAACCTTGAGCAAGAGCATGAGTTCTTAAAGTCAATCAATGATGATCTTCGTAAGAAAAGTTCTTCTTAGATTGCCAAGCGTTTACTCTTGTCTATTTACATGCCACAAGTAAAATCTAGCAACAAGAGTAAGAAAGATTCTTCATCTAGTAGTAACAATAATCATGCTAAATCCAATGTTGTTGCTTCTAGTAGTTCTCTTGATTCCACTAATGATTCTCTTAGCCAAGTCACACTTGAGCAAGAAAATAGCTTATTGAAGGGAATTATAGAGAAGGGTGTCTACAAGAGTCTTGCCAGAAGTAAGCAATTTGAGGAAATTGTACGCAAGCACGGAAGACACCGGAAGAATCAAGGTATTGGTTTTGAATGAAAGTTCAATGCCAATGGAGTTGAGTGGGAAGAAGATCAATACCCTAAGACGAAGTTTGTTCCTCAACAAGAGAAGTATGATCCTACTTCTTTCCAAGGAACACAAGCTCAAGATGATCTTCCACCACAAGACCACAAGCAAAATGGCAAGGACAAGCTTCAAGAGGAGATTGATGCATTTGAAGAAGCTCCTAAGGCCTTGGTCAAGTGGGTTCCCGAGACTACATCAAGTTCTACTTCATCAAGTACGACTACAACTCCAAGGATTCCCATCAAGATGGTGTGGATCCCGAAGAAGAAGAACTAGAGAGTTCTTGAGGGTGACTCCGCCAACATACTTCACTCATATATTTTGGCAAGAACATGTGCAAACAACTTCCATATCTTGCACTAGTTCAAGGAGTCACACACCCTATTGTTGGTAAGACAAGGGACAAGGTAACCTAATGCTTTCATGGACATCATCTATGTGTACATCACTCTATGTCTATGGATATCCTTGTTTGTTCCTTGTGGGACTAACCCGTGGAGGTATTGAAAGTGCAACTCACTCCAATGGATTGCTCCAAATGATCTACATCAACATTGAGCATCTACATCTTCAACACCTACATGAAGTCATCATCGACAAAACCCAAGGTTAGTTCATCCCTCTTAGGGGGGATATCACATCTAGGGGGAGCTTTACTCTAATCAATTGAGCTAAAGCAACTCTAATGATGTGAACACAACAATGCTTTATGTAAAAGTGGTAACCCCACTTGTGCTTAAACGATGAGTATGACCTATGATCAAATTTTCTCATTTGACTCCTAAGTCAATATACTCATATATAGATGACCTAGTCATCGCCAAATTGCTTGATAGATGCTAGAGTGTTTGTGCATGCTTTGTCACATATTTCATTTGCCATTTTATTGTGTGAGCATGTTGATTGCATATTTTACTAACGCGAGGACATCCATTTGTTGTTTTGAATGTTTGCCTTTTTCTCTTTTGCCAAATGGATGGACAAGAATGCCTAAGAACTCCCTCTAGCTATCTATGCTTTTCTCTTCTCAAACTCTATTCATGCTAAATCACAAAGTTTGATCAAGTCAGATTCGAACCACTTTGTGTGAGGAGCACTCAGAGTCCCCGATTCGTCATAGACTTAAACTTCCAAAACCTCTTTGTGCATTTCAGTATGACCGAGTCATCCACTTCGGTCACACCGAGTTCACTAAGTTGATCTAGGTTTTTAATCTCGGTGCAACCGATTTGAACCTTTTGGTCACACCGAGTTGCAGTAACCGCTTGCGATTCTGCATCTCGGTGCCACCGAGTTGTTCCACTCGGTCACAACGACAGGGTCGGGATATATAAACCCACGGGTGAGATTTTGGAAATTTCTTCAAACTCCTCAGCCTGCGTGTGTGTCGTGCTCTGCCTCCTCGGGTCTCCGGATCGTCTCCTCGCTGCCAGCGACCTCCCGCCGCTGGTTTCCATGGCCGTCAACGGAAATCTGCTCCACCGTTGCCGCCGTAGAGAACCTCCGCCGAACTAGGGTATGGGTTCGACTCGATGTGCTAATTCCTTAACTCCGATTCATAGCACATTGCTTTGCCATGATCTTTACCACGTATGCAAACGCTCTATCCACAGAAAACATCCTTTAGGTTAGATTTGATTTGGAAATTTAGGGTTAGTTCTCCACCGAACTCATCTCGGACCGACCGAGTTGTAGAAACCGGTCTCACCGATTTGGCTTAGGCCATAGCACATGCATTTTTGGTCTGACCGAAAACTGCACATCGGTGTGACCGAGTTCGATTCTCTGTGAAACCCTAGTAGTCTCGGTGGCACCGAACTGTGACTCGGTCTGACCGAGTTCACTAGTTTAGGCTCCAAAATTGCTTCGGTATCACCGAGTTTAATAAATTGGTAGCTCCGAAATGCTTTCTGTGGAGAATTAAAACTAAATTTTTGAGTCATCTGTTTTACAAAAACTCTGCACTTTGTGATGCTCATCCACTCTACCTCATCTACATCTATTCACAGGGTATGCTGTCAGTGAGATTGCCAAGATGTCTGACCAGAGTGACAGTCAGAACAAATCTGAGGAACAAGTGCAATTGAGTGAGGGTTCAGATCCCTCAAGCAACTATGATGAGGGCAGTAGAAGCACACCTAGTAACTTGCCCAAGGCAGCCACTAGAGCAAGGAAGAAGAGAACCTCAGACTTTGAGGATGAGGACTATGTGGCTGTTGAGGATGAGGCTACATCAAAGAAGAAGGTGCTGAAGAAGGAGTATGGCACAGCTGCTGCAACAAAGCCAGGCTTGAACAAGAAGGCACCTGCCAGAAGAATCCCAATGTCAAAGCCAAGGAAGGTTGCAACAGGAGAGATAATGAAATTCACCATAGAATCTGATGATGGTGAAGCAGCAGGAGATGACAAGAAAAAGAAGAGGGCAAGAACCACAACTGCAAAAGTTCTTGGAAAATCAACTATGGTAAGAGATTCAAAAGAGGAAGAAGAAGAGGATGCTGCACCAGCACCCAAAGCTCAGAAGCTTATGGGAGATGCTATCAAGTCAGGGGCTGCCCCATCAAAGCCCAAGACTGCTCCCAAAGCTCAAGCTCAGAAGCCCCCAAAGCCCAAGAGGAACACCAGAAGTATTCCTGCAGAAGAGAAGAACAAGGCCCCAGTGCCTCAAGCAGAAGAGAGGAAAGGGAAGGCAACTACTGATGCTTTTCAGCGAGTGCCTAGAGGCAGAGGTCTGCTGCAGTGCCAATACCAGATACTAGAGCTACAGCGTCAGCACCAGCAACTACAGCTTCGGTGCCACCTCCAGCAGCCACTCCACCAGCTCCAACTACATCAACAGATTCCTTCGTCCTTGGAGTTCTCTCTACACCACCTCCCGAAGACCAAGCCTGAGAGACGCATAGCACTATGCATTTTTGAACTTTTTGGTAACTTGTTGCCAAAGGGGGAGAAATGTATAGATCATAGGCTTCGAGAGAGAGTGTTTTGCTTCTATGTCTCTCTTGCTTTTGGTTGAACCTTTTGTGTGCTTGGTTGATACTCTATGTTTGTGTGAGATACTTGTTTGATCATGTGTTTGATCATATGATACTTTAATGCTTGCTTGGATGATATTATCTCTTATATGATCATTCACTTTGCTTGGTGATGAGTGCATGCTTTTAATTTTCTATCATTTTGAGCGCTCCACCAAGATGTATGTGACATGGAAGAGTGACCCATGATCCTAATCAATTGTGCATTTGCATTCAAAAGCAAATTTTAAATAATGCAAAAATTTAGGGGGAGCTCTTGCTTATCACATACTTCTCAAAGCGACGATGTATTTCAATCTTATTATCATTTGTCAAAGCTTTGATCTATATGTTGTCATCAATTACCAAAAAGGGGGAGATTGAAAGTGCAACTATCCCTGGGTGGTTTTGGTAATTATTAACAACATATAGCTCATTGAGCTAATGCTATTTCAAGATAAATATTTCAAGAAAGCTCAATGATTGGCATGGCATGGATTAGGAATGTGGACCCCTCAAAATGCTAAGGACAAAAGATTGGCTCAAGCTCTAAAGCTCAAGACTCTACATTTTACTTTTAGTGATCCAAGATCACATTGAGTTCATAGGAAAAGCCAATACTATTAAAAGGGGATGAGGTTTTGCTTAATGGCTTGCTTGCTCAAAATGCTTAGTGACATGCTCCAAAACCCTCAACCACTTTCTCATATCCACATATGTCCCAAACCAAAAGTCAAACTCGGCCCCACCGAAACTTTCTATCCGGCGCCACCGAGTTCAGTTGACATAGCCACTGCCACAAAACCCTAGTCACTTCGGTCTTATCGATAGGGATCTCGGTCTCATCGAGATGGGATTGCAAACTCTCTGTTTCCCTTCGTAACGTTTCGGTCCAACCGAGATGAGCGATCGGTCCCACCGAGTTCGCAATGCAAACTCTCTGTTTCCCTTTCGTAACGTTTCGGTCTCACTGAGATGAGCGAATCAGTCCCACCGAGTTTGCCTGACCAACTCTCTGTTAGCTTGTTTCCAAATTCGGTCTCGCCGAGTTTGTGTAATCGGTCTCACCGAGATTACGTTATGCCCTAACCCTAATGAAATCGGTCCCACCGAGTTGACATGTCGGTCCCACCGAAAATCCTAACGTTCACATTTTGAACTAAATCAGTCTGACCGAGTTGCATTATTCGGTCCCACCGAGTTTGGTGATTTGTGTGTAACGGTTAGATTTTGTGTGGAGGCTATATATACCCCTCCACCCACTCTTCATTCGTGGAGAGAGCCATCAGAACATGCCTACACTTCCATCATACATTTTCTGAGAGAGAACCACCTACTCATGTGTTGAGGTCAAGATATTCCATTCCAACCATATGAATCTTGATCTCTAGCCTTCTCCAAGTTCCTTTCCAGTCAAATCATCTTTCCACCAAATCCAAATCTGTGAGAGAGAGTTGAGTGTTGGGGAGACTATCATTTGAAGCACAAGAGCAAGGAGTTCATCATCAACACACCATCTATTACCTTTTGGAGAGTGGTGTCTCCTAGATTGGTTAGGTGTCACTTGGGAGCCTCCATCAAGATTGTGGAGTTGAACCAAGGAGTTTGTACGGGCAAGGAGATCGCCTACTTCGTGAAGATCTACCCTAGTGAGGCAAGTCCTTCGTGGGTGATGGCCATGGTGGGATAGACAAGGTTGCTTCTTCGTGGACCCTTCGTGGGTGGAGCCCTCCGTGGACTCGCGCAACCATTACCCTTCGTGGGTTGAAGTCTCCATCAACGTGGATGTACGATAGCACCACCTATTGGAACCATGCCAAAAATCTCTATGTCTACATTGCGTTTTCTCCCTCCAAACTCCTCCATTTACCTTCATGTGCAATGTTTTACATTCCGCCGCAATACTCTTAGACTTGCATGTGTAGGTTATTTACTTGACTAGTGCTAAGTTGCTAAAATCTGCCAAGACTTAAAAGTGGGAAAAGGCTAGATTTTTATTTGGTCAAGTAGTCTAATCACCCCCCTCTAGACATACTTTTGATCCTACACATGTCTAGCGTGCTGAAGGTAGTGCGACAATGGCGGGAGGCAGGCGGTATGAGACGTCTGTCTTCTAGTGTCTTCTCCAGATGTATATCAAGGCGTCGGTACCCGGATAAGGGATGATGATACATACAGCCTCAACAACGACTTTATGCACTCTGGCAGAAACACAAGATCTATGATCAGGCTATGGCGTTGTGTCGTTGCTGAAGGTTATGGACTGAAGTTTGGCTTTGGGGATGAGAATTCGGAGTTCAACCTTGTGTTGGACTCATCATCATCAACGCATGTGCGGTGATTCCTTCTTGAAGGTGTAGCCTAGGAGTTATGTATTTTTCGTTTTGTTGTCGTCTTGTAATAAGGTTAGTGATTATTCGGTGGAGTTACTGTCACGAGGCATAGGCATACGGTTTCGGATTTTTTTCTGCTTAATTTTCAAGTTGATGTTGTTTGGTCACTGAATTTTGCATTCTTAATAATATACAGATGTATGCAGAGGATGGGGTTATCCTCCCTTTCGAAAAATAGCTTCTTTGTAAAATACTCCCTCCGTCCCATAATATAAGAACGCTTTTGATGCACTAGTGTCAAAAGCGTTCTTATATTATGGGACGGAGGGGGAGTAAGAGGTAATAGCACCCTAGGTCCTTGTACTTGCACAACAGGTGATGGTTTAGTCCTTGTAGTTGCAAAAGCAGATTATTTCATCCCTAAACTTGTCATGGAGGTCCAAGTTTAGTCCTAGACCAATCACAGCTCGCCAAGTGGATGACAAGTGGACTGGCTGGTCAGCGCGCGGCATTTTGCACTTAGCCCCCTCCCCTTTTCCCTTATCAACCCGTAGTGCAACACAATGTGGCACCTGTGTTGGTATATTCTTTGGAATATTCTTTCCTGTCGGCAGCTCACCCCTCCACTCACCTCTCTGCTCCCCCGCTTCCTTCGCCTGCTCTAGCTCGCCGCCGCCGTCCAGCTCGCCGCCATGGTATCTTGGAGTGAAGGATCCAGCTCGTCGTCCGACGGCTACTCTGTCACAAGTGAGGTTAGTTCGTCACTATGCCTATGGCAGTTAGGATTAGGGCAAGAATGGGGAATTTTGCCGACTAGAATGTGTTATAGGTTCCTGCTCTTACCACCATTTTCTGCTCTGAGTGGAGAGGCCTTGCTCCAGATCTTGTAGCTAGATGTGAACGCCATTGTGTCTGTGAGAAGTTTGTGTCCTTTGAATCAGTTGATAGTGGAAGGAGGTATCTTGCTTGTGCACAAAAGGTTAGTAGATCTACAGTTAAATCCAAACTTGGAATGTGTCATCTTACTATGATCTGTATAAGCTTAGAGTGTGGCATGTAACAAAGGGATGAGTGCAGCAATATAGTTAACTGACGACAATTCAGTTAACTGACGACAATTCAGTTAACTGAAGAAAACTGCAGTTAATAAACTGAAATTTTTAGCTGCATCTTGTTTTCTGCAGAAGTTTTGGTTATGCTAAGAATTGATATTATGTTGTTGTGCCATAGTGCTGTAACTCTATTGAAGATTGACAGTGCAATTAATTTAGTTCGTCCCCAAGTTATGTTGTAAGAGTAGATCAATAGTGCTCCAAGCTTTTTCATTTATCTAAAATTGTTTTCTTTCTTAGTTGGTAGGAAATACCTAAATGCAACTATGTGGAGTGGATTGACCCTGAATGGCCTGCCACTCTGAAGATGAGTTTAGCTAGGGTTTGGGGCATGTATGAAGATGAGAACAAGCTCAGGCTCAGGGAGAATGTAGTTAATGCTGAAGAAAATGTTAGGGTTGTGAGAGAGAAGGAAAAGATGGAAAAAGATCTGAGGTTTTTTAAACTAGATTTTGCTAAGATGGTGGCTGACAAGGAGCAGGCAATTACTGATTTGGGCAATGCAAAACTTGCTCTTTCTGACCTAAAGCAAGAGCTTGAGAAGAAGAAGATGTCTGGTAAATCTACCACTAGCATTCATCAGGTTGTGAGGGCTAAGGCAGAGAAAGAGAGGGATGAGATGAAGCAACAGATGGACAACATGAAGGAAGAGATGGACAAAGTGGTGTCACAGAGGGATGAGTTGAAGAAGGAGAAGAAGAAACTAGAGTACATAATTGGTGATTTATTCAGGCACAACGACGAGACCAAGAGCAAGATAAGGAGGACGAAGGAGATCTTAGATGAATTTGAGTAATTCATTGTTGTTGTAATGCTGTGTAGTCCTGCCTTAAGTTGGAGCTATTAATTAGTTGTACTCCTTTAGTGAACTTGGTTAATTTGTATGTCAGTATTATGTAATGCTATGAATTTGTATGATACTTTTAGTTAACTAAATTTGTACGACTGCCCAAGTTATGTTGTTGCAAGGTGTTACTAGATAACTGAATTATTGATAGTGTCAGTGCATTGAAGATAAAGTTAACCCTAAGATCCAGTGAACTGCATGTTTATGTTACTGAAGATTCAGCTAACTTAATCTTCAGTTAACTGAATATCCAGTTCACTGAATATCCAGTTCACTGAAGATTCAGTGAATTGCAAATTCAGTTAACTGAATATCCAGTTCACTGAAGATTCAGTGAATTGCAAATTCAGTTAACTGAAGATTAAGTTAACTGATCTTGTCTCTCTTTGCATGTCCAGCTAAATGGATAATGAGTTAAATGAAGATGAGTTAACTGTATTTGTTTCAGTTAACTGAATGTTTTATGAATTTAAATGAATTGGCACTGTAATGAATTGTGGACTGAATTTGTCTCACATGCGATCTATAGTACTAAATTCATGCTATTTTTGGACAGAACAACACATGCTATCTATAGTAGTACACGCCTCATTTGTACAGCAGCATGGCAAACGCAGCAGTAGCAGCATGGCAAACACAGCAGCAGCAACATTGTAACTAAAATTAAGCAACACAACAAAATAGCAACCATAGCAACATTGCAGCATAGCATCACTTGATCATCATAGCATAAGTTCAGCAAACATTGTAGCAGTTCAACCATAACCTTGCAGCAGTTCCCATAGCAGATTACAAGTAACTTATCTGCTGAACCTATAAGCAGCACACCTAACTTAACTAAAACGCAAAATACTTCTAACTTATATGCTGAACTTATAAGCAGCATACCTAACTACTTCACCTTCTTCTTCAGTCCTTCTTCAGTCCTTCTTCACATCTTCAGGCGCTTGAGACACTCGAAGCGGCGCACCTCCCCTGCAGAAGACCTCTTCACAACCTTCTTGCCGATACTTGCCGGCTCCGCCACCGCGTCCTGCGCTGCCTCCTCCACCAGCTCCTGCTTGACAATGTCTGGCACGTCTGGAAGCAGGTCCACTTTGATTGGACGAGCCCTGTGACCACCCTTTCTGGCATCGATGGGCACCACCATCTGGATCTCCGGCTTGTCGTCCGACAGGACGACGACCTCTATCTCCTCCTCGTCTGACAAGCCAACATCCCCCTGTAGCCAGAGTCATTGTCGGAGTCGACCTTGCAGTACTCGGAGTCGTCATCGTCGGACGACTCTGCGTCGAAGATGTCGTCGTGGACGAGGAGCTCGGGCTGGAACCTATCCCAGCACGCGGTGTTCACCGGCGCGGGGATGGCCAGGACGATGTCGCGCACGCTCTGCGCCCTGGACGCGACGCGGAACAGATCCAGGTGCGGCGAGGGCGTGATGGCAGATCGATACATCCACCACCTCGTGCGCTGCCGCGGGTCGTCGGAGCGTGTCTCCAGCATTGTGAAGCAGAGGATCAGCAGAGGCGCAACCCCCGGCCCGAGAGGCATTGCCCGCCGCTTCTCATCATCCGCTATGATCTTGATGAGGCCGCGGGCATGGTGGCGCATCGTGCCGATGCTAGGGAACCAGCGCGCGATCTCCCTTAGATCCGCGCGGGCTGCCTGGTCGTCACCGGCCAGATCCTCGATCGATCGCTGCCACGTTGGGGTGGTGTCCATGGCGTCGGCAGCGAGCGAGGGTTTTCAATGCGAGGCATGGAAGTTGGTGGAGCGGCAAGACCGAAGAGACGTGGGTAGACTGGGCAGGGGAGTGGAGCTGGTTGAGTGGGCGACTAGAGTGGTGGGTGGTCTTAAAGGGCTGGAAACCGAACGGGCGGACGAAACCATGGCCCATAATAACTACAGTTACCTACAACCTAACAAATCACTACTACTACTCTACTGGCATTGATCTCAGCGATTGTAACAACAGGTCCTGGGTTCGAGCCCCAGGCACACCATTTTTAAAAATTTTGAATTTTTTTCTTTTCACCTAATTTTAGTAGATTTGGCAGAACATAGTGTTCCACACTCATTTTTGTTACTCATTTTTAAAATTTGTTTCATTCTGAATGAAGTATATATATACTACTAAGTTATCTGCATGTTTAGATAACTGCATCTTCAGTTAAGAGCATGTGCAGTTATCTGCATCTTCAGTTTACTACATCTTCAGTTCACTAAATAAGCTAACACAATCACTAATACTAGATCCATGAAACTAAATCACTGTAATGCATCATAAAAGTTAGTTACAAAAAGGGCAATGAATGCCATTGTGAGCCACTGTTTGCCATCAAAAAACAGGCAATTTAAGCCACTGTTTTCTTATCAAAAAACAGGCAATTTAAGCCACTGTTTGCTTATCAAAAAAGAATGGCATGCAATCATTGCCACCAAATCACTGATGTGGTGCCATGAAATCATCAGTAGGAGCATTGAGATCAAGAACTGTCCTCTGATCTCCAAACAGGAGCCATCTCCATCCTGCATATGGAATATTTGCTCTTCCTCTCCCTGCAGATGGAACTTCTCCTCCTGTCCAAGCATTTGCATTTGCTGCTCCTCCTGTCCAAGCATTTGCATTTGCATATGCTGCTCCTCCTGTCCAAGCAGTTGCATTTGCATTTGCTTCTCCTCCTCTCCAAGCATATGCATTTGCATTTGCTTCTCCTCCTCTCCAAGCATATGCATTTGCATTTGGTGCTCCTCCTCTCCCTGCAAATGGAACTTGGTCATCTGCATGTGCTCCTCTTACTCTCCCTGAAGTTTCATTTGCTCCTCTTCCTCTCCCTGAAGTTGCATTTGCTCCTCTGCCTCTCCCTGAAGTTTCATTTGCCCCTCTTCCTCTCCCTGAAGTTGCATTTGCTCCTCTGCCTCTCCCTGAAGTTTCATTTTCTCCTCTTCCTCTCCCTGAAGTTGCATTTGCTCCTCTGCCTCTCCCTGAAGTTTCATTTTCCCCTCTTCCTCTCCCTCCAGTTGCATTTGCTCCTCTGCCTCTCCCTGCAGTTGTACTTGCTCCTCTGCCTCTCCCTGCAGTTGCACTTGCTCCTCTTCCTCCAGCAGCAGCAGCATCTGAATTTCTTGATCTTTTCCTTCCTCTTGCCTACCAGCTGCAGTTGCATTGTTTTCAGCTTGTGTGCTTGCCCTTGTTTGCCTCCCTATGTGCATTTCTGTAGTCACTCTTGGCTGAGGTATTGCAGCACCAGCAGCAACAACAAATGAAGAAAGCTCAGGCAGTGGCACATGAACCCTTTCAGCACCTCTTCTTGCAATCTCTCTTTGAGACATGTTGAACACCATACTGGTTGGTGACTCAGTTGGGTCCAACCTAGGATCTAGCTGGTTAGGGAAGATGTTCTGCAAAGCACAAAACTGAGTTAAATTCAGTTAAATTAAGTTTAATTTAGTTAAGTTCAATTAAATTCAGTTAAGTTAAGTTTAATTCAGTTAAGTTCAGTTAAATTCAGTTAAGTTATTAGTTCAGTTAAGTTCAGTTAAATATAGTTAAGTTCAGTTAAATTCACTTAAATTCAGTTAAGTTCATTTAACTTCATTTAAATTCAGTTAGTTCATTTAAATTCAGTTAAGTTCATGCAACTTCATTTAAATCCAGTTAAGTTCATTTAAATTCAGTTAAAGTTGAACACTGAAATTACCTCGAGAAAAGTTGGGTCATCATAGTTTTCATCAACCTCTTCTACACCCTCGTGAATGTTAGTTTCCTGCCATATGTAGTGACCTTTTCTGTTGTGATCAGCTCTACCACAAATTGAACAGTGCATTGTAAGACCTTTTCTGTTCAAAACCCTGACACCATTCTTGATCTTATCCTCTGGTCTCTGCTTCCTGTTCTTCTTGGTCCTCCCCAATTGTTTAGTGAAGACAGGTGGAAATACCTTATATCCATTCTGTTTCTCCCACTCCTTTGGGTCTCCTAGAGGGACTAGAGTGTATCCATATTCCTTGAGATATGTTTGAATAGTATAGCATTCATGAACCATTGTCTCAGGATCAATTCTCTCCTCCCTGCAACAAGCTACAACATGCCCATGGGGTACTCCCCCCAACTGCCATCTCCTGCAATCACAAGTGTGCAAGCACAGGTTCACTGTGTAGCTAGAATTACCTGACTGAACTTTAAAGATCTGCTGGCCAGCTTCTGATACATGACAATTTGCAGCAAACTCAGTATTCTTGTCCAATTTCTTCTTGATCTTAGGGCATATCCTCTGGTGAGTCCACTTTTCTATAGCTTCTCTCTGCTTACTCACTAGCCTGTGCATGATCTTGTAAAAAATGTATTCAAGCATACTAAGCACTGGCATCTCTCTGCCATCAAGGATGTAGCTGCACAAAGAGTGGAAGAATTCAGTTATGTATGATGTGCATAGCAGTACTACTGATATGTTCAAAGCACAGAGTTAAAGAACCAAATTTAACAACTAATTCACCTGTTAAACACTTCAGAGTTAATTGTTGAGCAGAATATCACATTTGGGAAATTCACTGAAATATGCTTTGCACCAAGTCTTTGGCTCCAGCCTTTCAGTCCAATGAAATGCAGCTGGGCAGTGATCATCCATCTTCTTACAATTTTCTCTCCACTTAACTTTGTTAGGTGATCTTGCAATGGCCCACAGGTCTTGCTTCAGAACCTCCCCTTTGTGCTTCTCATTGAAGTTCTGGTAGATGTGCCTCACACAAAACCTATGTTCTGAATCAGGCCAAACTTTATGCACAACATTTATTAAACCTTTCTGCTTGTCACTCATAATTGTGTAGGGAGCAGTGTTAATGATGTTTAGATCATCTTTCAAACTGGTCAGAAACCACTCCCATGAACCAGTGCATTCTACTTCCACCCAACCCATTGCAATTGGAAAAATGCAGTCATTAGGATCAATACCTACAGCACTAAGCAGCACTCCTTTGAACCTTGTTTTCATATGACAGCCATCAATGAATATAATTGGCCTGCAGCCCTTTAGCCACCCTCTTTTACATGCATCATAAGACCAATACAATGTTTTCAAACACTTCCTGCCCAATGGAAACTTGGTATCCTTGACAAGTTCAGTAGTAATCAGAAATGCAGACCCAGGATTTTTGGTCCTTAATTCATGCCCATAATCCCTTAACCTGCTGAACTGCTCCTCCTCATCACCATGGATCTGATTAAGTGCTTGCTTTCTAGCCCTTGCTAGCTTCCATCTGTTAGGGGTGCAATTAAATTCACTAGTACATTTTCTTGAAAATGTGCCAAGTGACATCTTCTGGTCATCTCTGAACTCATCTATGAAAAAGTTGCACAAGAATTTAGCTGTCAAATCTTTTATTTTCCATTTCTTCTGGCAAACATGCTCTGAATTGTAAGCCTTTATGACAAATCCTCCAGTCCTATTGTCATAGCTAGCCTTAAGCAGCCAAGGGCAGCCTGCAGTACACACTGCCTCCAATCTTATCTTATCATTCTTCAACTTCTTGATCTGCACTCTGTTCCTTATTGAATATGCAGTAAGAGCTTTCCTCAGCTCAACCACATCAGCAAAGACCATGCCCACTTTAAACACAGGGGATTTCATGTCCACCTTGGAATTGAAAGCTTTGAACTTGTACTTAAGTTGCTCCTGTTCTTCAGTGGAGATGTCAAGGTCTTCATCTTCAAGTAGATAGTCAGGCTCAACCTCTTCCTCCTCTAGCTGAGCTTGTTCATTAACATCAAAGTCAATGTTCTCTTCATAAAGATCATCATCACCATCATCTATGTCATAATCACTGTCACTGAAATCTAAATCTGACAGCACTGTATCTTCAGACTGTGCACCATAACTAAGCAAATTATCTTCAGACTGCAAATCTGCTGCAACCTCTGAAAGGGGACATTCAACATTGACTGAAATGAAGCTGTGAGATGATGTTGCACTGGCTACAACAACATTTGAGATGGCCAATGTGTCTGGGCTCTGAAATGATGACACTATCAAATCTTGCCTAAAGTTACTGATGAAATCTGAATGGTCCACCATGATTACAAGCACTTTCTGCTTAGCACTTTCTCTGATCATTTGCTGCACATCCTCATCACCTCTAATTCTCACCATCCCATCTGAAATTGGTTTTCCAGGTCTTGGCCAGTAAATTATGTGCTCATGGACAGGATATCCCAGCCATTTTAGATGCTCTTCAATGACTGCATATGAGAATGACCCAGCATCAACATAATCAATCACCTCCACAGATGGATTGTAATACTCCATGCTATTTGTTGCTCCACAGAAAATTCCACCATGCTCAAGTTCTAGTGTAAAGAAAGGAGTATCCACACTCTGTCCCATTGCTGAATCACACACTGCACCCACATAGAGCACAATATAAGCACAAGCATCAACATAACAAGTATAGAGCAGAATATAAGCACAAACTCAGTTAAATGCATCTTCTAAATGCAGTTAGTTAACTGCAAACATTCAGTTAACTACCTCTTACAGATTTAGGGGAACAAGTCCAGTACAACAAAGATATGCACCCCTTGAAAGATCAAAATCAAGTGCAGCAATATAGTTAACTGAAGAAATATCAGTTACTGCATCTTCAAGTGCAGCAATATAGTTAACTGAAGAAATGTTCAGTTAACTGCATGTTGCAGATTAACTGAACAAATCTAGTCAACAATTGGATATTTATGTTACAGTCATGATCTGTTAGCTATTCCACACACTTTGCAATGGCTACCTTGCATACTAAATACACAGCAGCACATGAACCCTAAACCTTTACCAAAAATAGAAATACCTAAACCCTAGACTGAAATATGTGGTCAAAATCAGTTCTTTACGCCGCTGGAAGAACAATAGGCAATAGGTACCACTGGATGTACAAGAATCGCTCTCAAAACAGACTGATCCGCCGGCGCTACGTGCGACAAAGGAGGAGAAGCAAAGCAAAGGAGGACGAACAAAGCAGATGAAGAAAACGCACCGTAATCAGGGGGGAAGACACCGTGCGGCCTAACTTGACGGACGGAAGGAGGCGGCTGCACACCGCCGGTGAGCTCCGGCGATGTTGCCATGATGGCGGACGTCAGTCCGCGGCTCCAGCTCCAGCGGCAGCAGCTCGCGCGGTCGGAGAGGCGAAGACAAAGAGGAGCAGGAGTTAATCATTGACAGGGGGGGCAACATTTATTCAGGTGCCACATTGTGTTGCATTGCGGGTTGATAAGGGGAAAAGGGAGGGGGCTAAGTGCAAAATGCCGCGCGCTGACCAGCCAGTACACTTGTCATCCACTTGGCGAGCTGTGATTGGTCTAGGACTAAACTTGCACCTTCATGACAAGTTCAGGGATGAAATAATCTATTTTTGCAACTATAAGGACTAAACCATCACCTGCTGTGCAAGTACAAGCACTTAGGGTGCTATTACCTCGGGGAGTAATATAAAACGTTTTAACAAAACCCGTAAACAGACAGCTGGATCATGGCACCAAATCGTGCCATATGGAACCTGTCCATCTATCTATACACCCGCCGGCAGCAGTGGCAAGCCTGCAACGCCCATGCACAGAGGGTCCAGGGCAATGTCAAACGCTGCCAGCCACGTAAGCCCTGTGCGGCCGTGAGCTGTCGCAGAAAAGGCCGGAACTTTTATATATTTCCCTGTCCATGCCGCACTGCTGCCGCTGACCTAGTGACACTGTGAGTGAGTGATAGCAACAGTTCTGCTCTGCGATGTGGCCTCGTCTGGTCTACTCACTGATTGAGTGAGTTTGAGATTTTCTTATCGACATTTGTCAAAATGTCAATGAGATTTTCTCACCAAGGCTGTGAAATTTACTGTTAACTGCGGCCACTTGTTGATGTGTCTACAAATTATTGTGGTGGCAGGGGCAGGAGCAGGACCACTCGCTGCAAATACGGGTCAAGGACAGGGGAGTACGTACGTACTGGAGATAAGCAGAGCCCAGGACACGCCGGTGCACTGTATCTCCCGATTTATATTCATACAACCAAAATACAAATGCAGGAGTACGTTTTGTAGTACTTGAAAAGAAGGGGGCAGATGAGATCGGGATGGATGGATAGATGAGGCAAAGACTTGCTAGGTCAGCCCACGCAGCGCCGTGCCCAGGCACAGATCCCACACCCAGATAGATTCCCATGCAGTCGATTCGAGAAAAGAAAAGGGAAAAAGATGAAACTGTCCCTGATGAGCCATCCAAACTAAGATTCCGTTCCCTCTTAAGCACGGGATCGATTAGCTGCAAATTGCATTGCGGCAGTGCAAGTTGGTGTCACTGACGGGCCTAATCATTGACATGTTGATCTGAAAGCACACAGATCAATTATTATCTCCATGATCTGAGTTCTGAGCCAGCCATGCTGATTATTATTGAAGAAACACTTAGAGCTAGTTTATGGTAATCATCAAGGACTCGAGGTATGCGAGGCTCCAAGAAAAAATATCATTAGTTAGTGCAAGCTACTGGCTGAGCTAGCATTAGTTGCTCCTAATCTTGTACTGGGTTTTGTTTTTGTATGGGCGTGTGGGATGAGGACACGGGCAAGGCCACGGAGCATGTCGAAACAAGGTGAGCTGAGCTAGGCAGGAACCCTAGCTAGCTTGGTTGGGGCAGCCACCCACTTTGTCAGCCATTTGTTTTGTTTTTATGCCTCAGCTCACCTCTCAAGGACCTACAAAAACCAAGGCTTTTTTGTAGTAGTGGTTGAGGGGATGTCCGGAGAAGAGGTCGGTTTTAGGGTGTTCGTTTCCCCTCTGTGCCGCAAGCTCTTTATTTGCAACCCTTTTCTTGGTTTGGGGAGTGGAATTTTCTTTTGGTTCTTCAAAGGCGTTGTTGACTTCTTGTGCATTGTTTAAGGGTTGGTTTCTATGACATGTTAGGGCATCTTCAAAGCTATACTACAAATCACCCCTAAACGTCTGGATTTCTCATTATACGTAGAATTCCATTCAATAATACAGTTATTTACAGGCTACACGCATAGGAAAAAAAATCTGGCCTAACTACAACAAAAGGAAAACACTTTAATCTATGTATTGTTTTTTATTGTGATGAAATTTTGTGTGTGTATACTATAATTTTTGTCAAGATATTGTTTTCGGAATCAACCTCCGGCATCCACTCGACGGACGGGTGAGTCTGACATAACCAACAAATTAGTTTTGCTCCATATAATTTGGCTCCTGCATGATCTGAGATAGCTTAGATAGTTTGTAGGACTCCCAAAATACATAAGTCAATTGTCATGTCCGTGGTGTTTCTTTCATGACGAAAACAAAGAAATGAGAAATGTAAACTAGGAAGAAGAAAAATGCTATGTGCGGCTGCATTATTTTTGAGCTTTTTGCATATATGGCTCAGTTGAGTCTGGTTGAATAGAAACAGCTTGGAACAAGGACGGTGGAGATTTAGACTAGATTAATTTTGCTATGTCAAAAAATGGCATGTCCGTGTTTGTTCAATAAAATATCTCGAGATGTCATGAATGTGGTCCAATTTAAATAAAAATCATTCGGTTTGCATGAAATTATTTGGTTTATTCAAATTCTGTTTAAAATTTGTCCAGAGGTTTGAGGTACACGGTTGGATTACCGCCTCCCATATCCATGTCAGCGGACGAATACTATGTCCGTTTTAGGAGTCTGGGTTGTAGATGGAGTAGTCATGTTAATCAAACGAGCTTTGTAGAGAAAAAAATTAAAGATTTAAATTTATACTATAACGGCGATATTTGGTTTCAGGTTCTTGAGATCTATTCAAGAATTCAACGGCGACGACTGTGCCTCCGGGACGCTGGTCCTTAGGGGCACATGCACAAAGACTTCCTGACTGTTATCGACAAGGTCAGGTCGGCTTCGGTATGGGAACGGCGACAAAGCGTGTCGGCGGCTCATTCTTACAGCGGCAATGGTCGTTCGCTGGTCCATGAAGCTTAATGTATTTTTTATTATATTTGAGGTGTTTCGTATTTCCGATGAATCTTTATAATAGATTTAATCATTTTTCGACTGTGATATTTGGCACACATGTGTCATAGAAGCAAAACTGCCACACCTCTACTTCTTTTATTTTAAAGTACCACACGATCCCCCGTCCTTTGACCTCGCCTCCTCCTAAACAACCCCGCAGGCTCGCCCGAGAAACCTGCTTCTCCCGCACATCTCGCGCGCCCACCCATGAGAAAACTGCCACTTCTTCACGTCTACCACATGATTTCTCCTCAGGACAAAGTTACCATGGTATTCGTATGCAAGTTATCAGGCCTGTGTTGTGTAACTTACCATGCTATTTACATAGAACGTACCAAGTACTATGCTTCAACAACTACACCCCTTCAAAGTTACCACTGTGTTTTGTACACAAGTTATAAGGTCTTCGATGTGTAAAATACCGTGGTACTTACACATAACTTATCAGGGTATATGTACATCAACCTCCCCCCGGTCAAAGTTAACATGGGGGATTGTACATGAGTTACCGGGTCTACAGTTCGTATATTATCATGGTACTTGCACCTAAAAACCTGGGTGTGTTTCGGTAGCTTTTTCCATAGGTCAAAAATTACCACGATGTTTTTGCATAATTTATCACGCCTATAGCACGTGTGCCCCTCATGACACTAAACATTATGTGACTTTCCCGTGGCACGCCATGTGTTGTGTTCATCCAAGAGGCCCACGCGCGAGGCGAGTGTATGTTTTTAACAACTTATTTTCCTTTGGTAAAAAAGTTACCATCATGTTTATATTGCAAGTTATCGGTTATGCGGTGCTTATATTATCATGTTATTTACACAAAAATTGTTGGGGATGTTTTGAACAACTTTTTCCTGGGACAAAAAGTTATTATGGTGATTTTAGGTAACCTATCAAGCCCGTAGTGCTTAAAATATCATGCTATCTACACAAAATTTATCAGGGGTATGTTTCAGCAAATTCCCCCCACAGGTCAAAAACTTATCATGGTGTTTAGTTATCACAGTGCATATGTTTTCATGCTATTTACACATAAAAATGACAGGGGAGGGAGGTATACTACCATGCTATTTACACAGAAGATACCGGAGTATCTTTAAAATAAAAAATAAAAATCCCTACGGTCAAAGTTACCATGGTGTTTCTACTTCAGTTATCAGATGTGCGCTGCGTATATTACCATCTATTTACACATAAATTATCGGGTATCTTTACACATTTGTCTTCTCCAATGGTTAAAGTTACCATGATGTTTGTATCTAAATTATCAGATCTATGGCGTGAATGTTATCGTGCTATTTACAGACCGAGGAGCGGGTTCAACAAATTTATTCCCAATGATCAAAGTTACCACAATGCTTTCGTCAAAGTTATCACGCCTTCAGTGCTTATGACCATGCTACTTACACATAATGTACCGCGTGGTATACAAAAGTTATCATGTTGGTGCTGCATCATTTATCGTGGTGGTGATGGAGAATTTACCACGGGAAAAGTTTATGTGCCAGGTTTGATAGGTGAAACAAAAAGTTTTTCAGTGCTAACATATTAAAGGCAAAAACATGTCAAAAACAGTATTTTCCTTGGCTTGTTCAACAATGAGTGCCATAGGTGAGGTGGTTAGCTCCCTTTGTTGATTACTTGCAGACCAGAGATTAAATCCTAGTGCAAGCATTATTTTAGCCCGAAAATCGGGAAGGCGCGTGGGGCCATAATTGACGATTACGAAAATTAGGAAGGCACGAGGCGTGCGGGGAAGGAACGAGGAAGGAAAGAAATCGGGAGGTCAGTCGGGGAGGACGTGCGGGAAAGGAAGTAGATCAGGAGCACACGGTTGCCATATACATATTTCGTTTTGAAAAAATATAGTACAAGTTTCTTCGATAAGTCCAAAGCTCTATGTAAAAGCCGGCAGCACCCCTGGTTCACGTCCACAATTATTTGGTGTTTCCATGTTTGACCATGAGTGAGTTCTGCAGTGTGCCTGCCCCGTTGTTTTTGTTGTGTTGCGTCCGCTCGCAAGTCCGTGTCCACTCCACCATGGCCATGCCACCATTTGTTTATTGCTCCCGCTCTGATCGTTACCTGTCGTCTCGGGCCCATCAGATTCTTCTCCGTCCTCAGCCTCGAGACAGAGATGGCGTGAGCGTTTGGTTGCAAGCGTTGAAGAAACCACCTAGGGTTGCATGCTGGTGGTGGTCAAGTTAACCTCCCAATGAGCGGCGCGCGGTAATTTCTTAAGTTTCATCTCCCGATGCCCCTGCCCTCACGCTGAGCTAAACAGTCAAAGTTGATAACGTCCATTTGGATCCTGCAAATATCTGAGTCGGACCAGTGAGACTTTGAATGGAAAGCGAGATGCCTTTTTTTCAAGAGATGCAGGTCGAGACAATTCCTTCACCTGCATTTCTGTGTTTTCAGGCAGCGGTAGAAGTTGCAGGAACAGAATTGTGGGACAAAAACTGTTGACAGTCTTTTTTCTTCAGTCAAGTTGTCAATAGCCGGCCAAAATCACCAATTTAACCTCATTACAGAAGCTCGGCACAAAATGACTATCCAGAAAATTTAGCATGATTTGTCCCTTGTCTGGAACTCCATAGTCCCCGGCGACCGGCGTTGCTACTACACCGAGCAACGCCTCCGTGGTTGCACCATTGGACAACGTCATAGTCTTCAGCATTGGCTCCTACTACATGGTTGACTGGTAGGGGCGGTGGCTCAAGGTAGTAACACAGTAAGTCCTTGACGTTGCCTAGTGCAACTGGAAAGCCGATATATCGGGCATTGCAGAAATGGATTAGAACTTGTTAAAGTTTTCAGTAGAGGTCATTTCATGGCAACCTTTATGCAAAGAGTCAATTTTGTGACTTTGTCCTCCATGGCCGAAGTTCTTGAGCAGTTGAGTTAGGAACATGCAGCCTGGTGCTGCACGGCCTCTGAAGTGGCGGTGTTGTGCAACTTCGTTGTTAAGATTCAGAGCTCCGTGTATTCGTAAAAAAAAAAAGAAGATTCAGAGCTCCGTGATGTAGCCTTTTTCTGTGTTGAATGTTGAGTAACTGATTGTATTGGATACATAGAATAGACTAGAAAAGTATTCTGGCTTGTCTTGTAATTCAAGTAGATCATATATTCCTATATATATGCCCACGGGGCTCAAGCAATACAAAAAACTAATTATTCCACCAATCCCCTCTCTCCCTTCTAATATGGTATCAGCCTAATCGATCCAACCCTAGCCGCCGCCGGACGCTTCCGCATCCGCGCGCCGCCCCTGGGGCGGTCGGCCTTTATGACCGCCGCCGGGGGCCGCGCCGCCCGTACCTAGGGTTCGTCCGCCGGTCGTGTTGACCGGCTGCCCTAGCGAGTCTTTTTCCCAAGCCCTTGCTCCGGGTTTTTTCGCTCTCTCGCCGGTCGTCTTGATCGGCGTTTTCTTTATGGTTTTCCGATCTATGCTTGATCGGTTTGCGTCGCCAACCGCCGCCGTCGATCCGTGCGCCTCTACTCCGACACCGGCGCGACCGTCCGACCTCTTCACCGACCCGGCGGCCTCGCGCGACAGGCGTCCCCTCACGACCATCGTCCGTGCGCCGGCCCGCCCGTCGATCTACGCCGACCGTCTCCACCCTCTCCGACCAGGACACCTGCATTACCTCCACCAGGCGGCCTCGCGCCATGCGGCGACCAATCATAGCCGCCGCTCGCGCGTCGTTTCGCCAATCAATCCACGCCACCCGCCTCCGTCGCGTCTGCACGGCGGCCCTGCGGGTTGCCTCGCCGGCCTCGGCCTCGGCTGCGTCAGGCCCGTCGGCTGCCTCGAGCTCGGGCGCCGCTACTCCGTTGGTTGCTCGGGCCTCGCTGCCCGGGCGCCGCCACTGCTTTGGTGGCCCGGGTGCCGGTGCTGCGCGCTCGTCCACAAGTCGTCCCCCTCCGTCAATCGTTGTTGGCTTCATCTCGGACTCCGCCGCCACCCCGTCTCCACCGAGCGGCGTCCCCGACCTCGCGCGCGATCGGATTGATCACCCGCCCGCCGCCCTGATCCGCCTCATCTACACCACGCGACCGACTTGGCCCGTTGGTTGCGCGCGCCTTCGTAGGCCCCGTGAAGACTGTCCCGAGTTTAGCGCGTCCCTCTACCGATCGAGCAACGGGCTGCCGTTGCGTCGCCCCATCGGGCCGCAGCGCTGCCGCCCCGTGGTTCTTCTCCCGGCTACACCGACCCGCGTCACCGCTACATCGCCCCTTCGGGCCGTAGTACCGCGGCCCGTGGTCCACCGCCTCCTCGGGGCCGTCCGCTCTAGGCCGTCCCCGTGGCTGCACCGACCCTCGCGCCGCCGCTGCATCGCCCCGTCGGGCCATAGCGAGCGTGACACGTGGTCCACACCGCCGTCCCGAGGCCGTCCCCGCGGTTGCACCGACCTGCGCTCCGCCGCTGCGCCGCCCCTTCGAGCTGTAGCGTCGGGGCCCGCGGTCCCTGCGACCGCCCCGAGGTCTTCCGCCGTCGCCCTGACCCGCCCGCCGCCACTGTGCCGCCCCTTCGGGCCGTAGCGCCGCGGCCCGTGGTCCACCGCCGTCGCTGCGCGTCGACTTCTCGTGGTATGCGCCGCACCGCCTCCCTTAGCGCGGGAACGCCACCGTCCGCATCGGTCTTCGTCATGCTATCGGGTTCTTCGCCTCCTTCAAGCATCGCCGCCGCGCTCCTAACCTAGCTGCCACCGCCGTCAGGCCGCCGCTGCCGTCAGGCCGACGCCGCGCTACCCCAGTAGCCGCCGCAGCGGCCCGTCCACCCCGTTCGTCTTCGTCCAGCACCAGCTCGTCGCTAGCGTCGTTGTCATCTACCCAGACCACTTCGTCTCTGACGACAACCGCGGGCGACATCAGCCCCGCGCTGATTGGCGCCGCAACCGTCGTCGAGTCCTTCTCTGCTGGCCTCTCCGACTTCTTCGACATGGCGTACAGCTCGTGCAGGTCCCAGTCTACACATGTCCGGTGCTGGCAACACCGCCGCGTGCCTTCGTCCACGACGTGTCCCCGGGCCTGGCAAGCTTTGTGCGGCGCTTCGTCAACTTCGTCTTCGTCCGTCTACGCATGCTCGGCGCTGGCAACAACGACGCGTGCCTTCGTCTACGATGTGTCCCCGGGGTTGGCAACCCCGGCGCGACACGTCGTCAACAACGTCTTCTTCCCGGCACACCACTACTTCGACATCACCGCGCCCATGCTACTCGGCGCCCCTTGCACCCACGGTCCATGATGACTCACTGGTACAGCGACGTCCTAAACAAACGGTTTAAAACCCCTTTCCGCGATGGCATTTGGAACCATCGCCAAGTGAGTGTGTGCGATAGGGTGTCCTTCCCACACGACCCAGAAATCGTCGGGGATAGGCCCTCCTGGGACCCAGGCTGGGGCCGTGTGCGATCGGGCGAGGCATCGAAACCCAATCATTTCCGTAGGTATGTACATCCCACACGGTGAATCCTAGAAATCATTTCCGTAGGTATGTACATCCCACACGGTGAATCCCAGAAACCATTTCCGTAGGTATGTACATCCCACACGGTGAATCCCAGAAATCATTTCCGTAGGTATGTACATCCCACACGGTGAATCCCAGAAAATCATTTTCGTAGGTATGTACATCCCACACAGTTCTTTGTGGGAAACGTTTGTGCAACGTGGCCTAACGCAAACAGTTCGCTGCCGGAAGCCGTGTGTGATTGTTAGTTGATCAAACACGCCTACTTTCTAGAAACCATGCGGGTTGTTTGAGTTCATCGCCCACGGTGCTGTCTGAGTAACCGTTTGCAATAGAAAACCCCAATAAGCAGGGTAATTAGCCTATTATTGATAATCCATATACTAATCAAACTGATATTTCTTATAAAACACGCCAAATATTTCATATCCGTATACAAGCAACCAGGATTTCATAATCGAATTACATCAGATAACTTCGACACTCAGTTACGCCATTACACAACAGCACCAAGTTTCACATGCAGCATCAAAACCTTTGGAAAGTAGCATCATACACGGTAAATAGACAGATGAATCTCATCTGGGAAACTGCAGAAGCGGAAGGCAAATATTGAGCCTTCAGTGATGTTGAATGTCCTTGCAACTTTAGGCAAGTGGCTATGGATCGTTGCTCGCCCAACCTTCGTCCTCTTCAGCAAGACTTCAATATTGTACCGTGGGTGTTGAATGAATACCTTCCTTGCCTCTTGACCATGCAGGTGGTTTGAGAGGTAATCATCGGTGAACTGCTTTGAAAAGTACTGAAAACAAAGCTATGCATAAATCGCTGTTGTAAATTTTGAAATGGCCCAAGGGGTAAAAACAAGGTAAAAGAGTTGGTACCATCCTATAGTTGACTGATGTTTTCTTCATTGTGCAAACAAAGATCTTGCTGTTATTCGTCGCAAGTTTCTTCATCTTAACAATCTTTCTGAGTTTCTTGACTTGACTGATATTCATGGACATCTCATTTCCCCATATGCAAAATGGGTCGAACAGTGGGCAGCAGGACCTACATGTGCAAGACCAAATTGTAAGAAACCTAAATATTAGAATGATTCCTGCAACTGCACAATAATGTGCTAGTAGCCAAAGGACCCTGCTTGAACAAACCTCGATGGTAAACCGCAGTGTCTCCCATTGTTTCCCTGCAACACACATAAGGAAGATCTTGATCAGGTTAACTGAGAGTTGCCATACTATCAGTAGAATATGTATTGAGTACAACCAAATTCGATTGGTGTCACATGCATAACAATACAAAATTATACCCACAGCAAATGAAAATCAAATTGCAGAACTGAACCAAACTGTTAAATGGACAGCAGACCAAATGAACCAAAATAGTTATCTGAGCAAGACATTCCAGAATAGAAACATGTACTAGAAGATAAGACAGTTAATAAAACAAAGAATGCTTGAGAACAGTACTACGAAATGTAGCAATTGTTGGACCAAAGTGTTAACTGAACATTACATTTCAGAGGACCAAACTGTTAACTGAACATCAGATTGCATATTAACATTACAGAGGACAAATCACCAGAAGGCACTGGCGGTGTCCTCGAGAAAACATCACGAACTGTATTTTAAAGTAGACAACCGCACGGCTGCGTCGACGGTGGCCTCGAAGACGAGGTGCTCCTCCAAGATCTGGTGGTCGACACGCATGTCAGCCATAGCGACCTCGTTCGCGCGTGCGGCCGCATGCTACTCAGCTCCACGTTATACTGCGTGTAAAATGGCTGTGGGCGGCGCTTAATTGGAGGAGGGGGGCAGTGATTTCGGTGGAAGGTGTTGCTCCGTCAGTCGGGGCATGTGGGACGGGAAAGGAGGAGGATGGTGTGGGTGGGGTGCGGATTACTTGACCATATCGACGAGGCCGCGCAGCAAGAAGAAGGGTCGGCGGCGAGGAGGCCGCGCAGCAAGAAGAAGGGTCGCCGGCGAGGAGGCGGCGCTGCAAGAAGAAGGGTCTCCGGCGAGGAGGCGGCGCTGCAAGAAGAAGGGTAGCCGGCGAGGAGGCGGCGCTGCAAGAAGAAGGGTCACCGGCGAGGAGGTTGAGCTGCCAGTAAGCAGCAGTGAAGGTTTGAACTTGGAAAGCAAGGAGGAACAGTGGAAATGTGGCTTTTGGTAGGAGGGAGGGGGCAGGGAGATAGATATTTCTGTGGTGGCAAGAAAATTTCGCTCAGTGCCGCGAGAAACTGGTGTGCAAGTGTGGTTCAAGCGGGGGCGATGGACTATAGACGACGAAGCTTCCTACGTAAGCCAGACAAGACAGTGCGCCAAGATATTTTATATCGCATCCCACACGATTCTTTCTAGTAAACTGTTTGTGGTATACCTGATTTTTTCATTATGTTTTGAAAGACAAAATGGTGTTACAGAGGGACAAGATGGTGTTTGAATTGCTAGAACATTTACGTATAGTGAATATGCAACTAGTACATGAGTGTCGTGTTTAAATTTGGAATTATTCCGGGTTCGTTTGTCATTTTTATGCATTAATTGAGTTTCTGGGCATTTAATGTGCATAATTCAAATTTGAATTACAAGCACATGCTCCAATGCACCAAAGTTTGCTGAAAAATCACATGTGTGTCTTTGGGTGAATTTATAGGTCCCATGCAAGAAATGGGAATAAAATTCAAACATCTGGGTGTTGTGGCTTGGCCGGAATGATGGAGAAACTTGGTTTTTTAATTCCTGTAAATCAAAACACGGCTGAAAATCATGAACCTTGGCATGGTGTCATGACATGGCACCAACATGCTGCAGTAATTTTTTTGGCTGAATTGGGAGAAGCTTTGGTGTAAGCTTCTTGCAAACCAGAGCTTCCCTCAAGAAGGCTCCTGGTTCCGAGAGGGAACGTGTCACCTCCGTGTGCGAAATGACATACATACACTACCTTCTCCCGCCTTAATTTTTTTACACAGGCAGATTAGACCAAATAGAACTATCGTGCTAAATTTTGGAATTATTCCGTGTTCGTTTGGCCTTTTTTATACATTAATTGAGTTTCTGCGCATTTAATGTGTATAATTCAAATTTGAACTACAAGCACGTGCTCCAGTGCACCAAAGTTGTTTGAAAAATCACATGTGTGTCCTTGGGTGAATTTCTAGGTCCCATGCAAGAGATGTGAGTGAAATTCAAATATCTGGGCGTCGTGGCTCGGCCGGAAAGATTGAGAAACTTGGTTTTTTAATTCTTGTAATTCCAAAACACGCCTGAAAATCATGAAACTTGGCATGGTCTCATGACATGACACCAACATGCTGCGGTAATTTTTTGGCCGAATTGGGACAAGTTTTGGTGTAGGCTTCTTGCAATCCGGAGCTTCCCTTAAGAAGGCTCGTGGTTCCGAGAGGGAACGTGTCACCTCCGTGTGCGAAACAACATACGTACACTGCCTTCTCCCGCCTTAATTTTTTTACACAGCCAAATTAGACCAAATAGAAGTACCGTGCTAAATTTTGGAATTATTCCAGGTTCGTTTGGCCTTTTTATATATTAATTGAGTTTCTGGGCATTTAATGTGCATAATTCAAATTTGAACTACAAGCACAGGCTCCAGTGCACCAAAGTTGTTTGAAAAATCACATGTGTGTCCTTGGGTGAATTTCTAGGTCCCATGCAAGAGATGGGAGTGAAATTCAAACATCTGGGTGTCATGGCTCAGCCGGAAAGATTGAGAAACTTGGTTTTTTAATTCCTGTAATTCCAAAACACGCGTGAAAATCATGAAACTTGGCATGGTCTCATAACATGGCACCAACATGCTGCGGTAATTTTTTTGCCGAATTGGGACATGCTTTGGTGTAAGCTTCTTGCAAACTGGAGCTTCCGTCAAGAAGGCTCGTGGTTCCGAGAGGGAACGTGTCACCTCCGTGTGCGAAACGACATACGTACACTGCCTTATCCCGCCTTAATTTATTTACACAGCCAGATTAGACCCAATAGAAGTACCGTGCTAAATTTTGGAATTATTCCGGGCTCATTTCGCCTTTTTTATACATTAATTGAGTTTCTGGACATTTAATGTGCATAATTCAAATTTGAACTACTAGCACAGGCTCCAGTGCACCAAAGTTGTTTGAAAAATCACATGTGTGTCCTTGGGTGAATTTCTAGGTCACATGCAAGATATTGGAGTGAAATTCAAATATCCGGGAATCGTGGCTCAGCCGGAAAGATTGAGAAACTTGGTTTTTTAATTCGTGTAATTCCAAAACACGCCTGAAAATCATGAAACTTGGTATGGTGTCATGACATGGCACCAACATGCTGCGGTATTTTTTTGGCCGAATTGGGACAAGCTTTGGTGTAAGCTTCTTGCGAACCGGAGCTTCCCTCAAGAAGGCTCGTGTGGTTTCGAGAGGGAACGTGTCACCTCCGTGTGCGAAACGACATATGTACACTGCCTTCTCCCGCCTTAGTTTTTTTACACCGCTAGATTAGACCAAATAGAAGTACCATGCTAAATTTTGGAATTATTCCGGGCTTGTTTCGCCTTTTTTATACATTAATTGAGTTTCTGGGCATTTAATGTGCATAATTCAAATTTGAATTACAAGCACATGCTCCAGTGCACCAAAGTTGTTTGAAAAATCACATGTGTGTCCTTGGGTAAATTTCTAGGTCCCATGCAAGAGATGTGAGTGAAATTCAAACATCTGGGCGTCGTGGCTCAGTCGGAAATATTGAGAAACTTGGTTTTTTAATTCCTGTAATTCCAAAACACGCCTGAAAATAATGAAACTTGGCATGGTGTCATGACATGGCACCAACATGCTGCGGTAATTTTTTTGGCCGAATTGGGACAAACTTTGGTGTAAGCTTCTTGCAAACCGGAGCTTCCGTCAAGAAGGCTCGTGGTTCCGAGAGGGAAGGTGTCACCTCTGTGTGCGAAACGACATCCGTACACTGCCTTCTCCCGCCTTAATTTATTTACATAGCCAGATTAGACCAAATAGAAGTACCGTGCTAAATTTTGGAATTATTCCGGGTTCATTTGGCCTTTTTTATACATTAATTTAGTTTCTGGGCATTTAATGTGCATAATTCAAATTTGAACTACAAGCACATGCTCCAGTGCACCAAAGTTGTTTGAAAAATCACATGTGTGTCCTTGGGTGAATTTCTAGGTCCCATGCAAGAGATGGGAGTGAAATTCAAACATCTGGGCGTCGTGGCTCGGCCGAAAAATTGAGAAACTTGGTTTTTTAATTCCTGTAATTCCAAAACTCGCCTGAAAATCATGAAACTTGGCATGGTCTCATCACATGGCACCAACATGCCGTGGTAGTTTTTCTGTCAGATTTGCGAAGGCGCACACATTAACAATCAACAAAGTCATTTTGGAACAAGTGCTGTCACGTTACAAATTGGAATCACAAGTATTATTGAAACCGTGGGCATTCGACTTACCAATTACGTGCGGCCACGCGTCCCCCTAGGAGGTGCCGTGTGGGGTAGCTATTTGAGTACGGGAGGCTTGCGATCAGACCCCTGCGCGTTCTCATCGGGAGGAGAGCCCTTTGACCGCTACCCGCCGTGCACCTCCCTCCCAACGTCTCCATTAATGGTGCCCGAGCACCTGTTCTACGGCGTGGCTATATGTCTCACTGGACTGAGATTTAAGAGAGAAAAATGAAAATCGAAAAGAAATTTTTGAACGGATCTTGATGTAAGATCCGACGAACCTATATAGCATCGACTACGACTTATAGCAAGCATGATGAATATAAGGACGATGACAGTGGATAATAATTGTCTTGCATATTTAGAAACATAATTAAAAAAAGCCACATGCGGCAACGCCCGAAATACACAAGGGCAAAAGAAGAAGGAAGACAACGATCTGGCTCGCTGATCTCTACTTTCTTGATGCGTTGCTGAAGGCCGCGGGAACTAGTCTCAGCGGCGAGCGGCGACGAGCTCTTTCTTGTCCTCAAGATGCTGGTTGAGAGCATCCACGAATTCCTCCACCAGCCTTCTACGCTCGATGCGCAACATGGCATTCTCGTCCATAAGTTTCTCGATGATGACGCTGGTCCTCTTCAACAAGGCAGTGGTCTGCTCCTGCTGCTCCGCACTTCCGACGATCTTCGCCCTCAGCAGGTCGCGCTCGGCCCGGAGCTTCGCATTGCTCTCATTTAGTTGCCGGATGACGTCGGTAGACTGTTCAAACAAGGCTTTCAGGTCATCCTGCAACCTCGCCCACCTAGAATCCATCTGCCTAAGGACGAGGGCACGCATGCGCCTGTAATAGTCCTCGCCTGCCCGCGAGGCATTTTCCCAGGCCGCCGCGGCGCGGGAGGACATCTTTGCTGCATTCGCGGTGCGGCGGGACATCTCTTCTGCTTCCGCGGCGCGGATGGACCAGTCTACTGCATCAACGGCGCGGCGGGTCCTCTGTGCTGCTTCGGCGGCGCGGCGGGACCTCTCTACTGCTACGGCCGTGCGGCGGGACATGTTGGCTGCTTTCGCGGCGAGGCGGGATATCTCTCGTGCTCCCGCTTCCAGGCTCGCCTCTCCCTGGTGGCAATCTCTCGACCCAGAACTCACGCTGGCCATGGCGGATGCAAGGGAACGATGATGAATGACTTGTTTGTTTTTGACTTTTTGTGGATGAGGAGTTGAGGAGGAATGTGCACTCATCTTGGAGTAGTAGTATTTATAACCGCGTAGTAATACACTCCTAAGTGGGAAACCGTTTAGGTTTTGATCGATGTGAACAGGTTGGCAATTTGGAATGTGACGGGACGCGACCTCCCTGTTCTTCTAAAAAAAATTGTGACGGGATGCATGCTCAAAATTTACTGAAGGTTGTAAGTGCGGCACTATTCCCGGAAGGCGTAACGTGGGCACGTACGCCTTCTCGGCCGCGTACGTGGCGTTTGCACCATAGGGTGCACTGCAATAGGCAATGTCAGCACACGTCTTGTTCCAACAACCGTGCGCGCTCGTTATTACCATCGCGCACGCTTCTTTTAATTAGAATGGGTGTGCCCGTCTAGCGCACACATGTTGATCTATCTAACTATTTCAGTTTGTTGTGGCTAATCGCAAACAGTTCATCGATGTGAAGTGTATGCCATCAATCGCAGACACTTTGATCTGGCTTACCCGTTTCTGTTCTGTTGCATAATCGCAAATAATTAATCCTTCTGAAGCGTATGCCCTAAATCACACATACACCTTGATCTAGCTGACCGTTTCTTTTGTGTTGCCTAATCACAAACAGTTCATCCGAGTGAACCGTATGCTGTATATCGCACACACCTTCATCTGGCTGCTCGTTTCTTTTGTGTTGCCTAATCACAAACAGTTCATCCGAGTGAACCGTATGCTCTATATCACACACGCCTTCATCAGGCTGCCCTTTTGTTTTGTTCCTCCTCATTGCAAACAGTTCATTGGACTGAACCGTATGCCCTGGATCACACACGCAACTAAAATCTGAACCATGTTTGATGCATCCTCCACTGCAAACGTTTTGCACCTTTTTTGACGTTTTTACATCCCCGTTTGTGATTAATGTATCACACACAGTTTCGTGAAAGGGTCTCTGATCGTAGTGTCACGTTAGCAGCATCCTACAGTAGTGACTTCCTCGATCCTGGCTACCCCGACTCGACATCGACCACGGTGTTCTTCGTACGGCAACCTCGACCACGGCTACACCACAAACGCTCTCGGCTACATTGACAAACGACACAAAGGGCTACCGCCTTGCTTGAGCAACCTCGTCGGGTTTCCACTCCAGCCACGACTTCCGCGATGCATCGACTATTACGA